>NW_027494377.1:0-225000 GCF_021521415.1 Bidens hawaiensis
AGTCTACTTAAACCATCTTTATTACGTTATTATTTCTTTACCAAATTCTGGTAAACTTTTCCATCATTAACGAATAATACATTAAATACTATTCTTGGAAATTTCGGGATGTTACATGATACAAACTTTTATCGTCTTAAATATGACTATAGTTGACGATTTCTATATTTCCGTCCGGGTCGTACATGGATCAATAACCTAGTATTACATAATTTCAACTTAATACTCGTTCACCATTGTATTGGCCATGTGGCCCATGTCCCTTATTAACTCCCAAGCACTAATCACATGGTGTTCTTCTGTGAGTGGGTCAGGTAAACTCTTTTGAATATCATGCCCCAAACTCAAACACGAAACATACAATATTTGAACAACTCGTTCAACTTTTTTTATTATAATATAAACTGAAAACTTGACCCAAACATAAATCGTTAACCCTACGATCACAATTGCATAAAAGTTTAAGCACTAATGTATGCAATTTTGAAAATATAGAGATAATATAGTATTTTGGACACAATTAAGATTATTAGTTTAGAAAATAGTTATAAATATGATCCTTCAACTTCAACAAATTTTGTTAATTTATAAAACCGTTACACATAAACCCTTATCTTTACTCATTTATTTGTCAAATTCATTTAATGTATTTGCGTCTTCTATATCTTTTAATATATCATGTTTAAAAAAAAAAACCGAAGTTACCATTTCAACGTGCTTATTTTTATCGACATTTATTTGTAAATTTTATTTTATTTTAAGGTGTTTATTATAATGTACAGGTCAATTAAGAATAAGAGCACAACTCAAATATGCAATTATAAACCTAAAATATAATTACAAATTTAACTATTCAACTATACTCAACATTTTTAAAAATTAATTCATAATTACCCTCCCATTCCCTTAAGTTTAGCTATATATTCATCTATTTTCATTTTTCGTTGTTTTTCTTTTATACCTTTGAATATAATAAGTTTTATTAAATTTCAAGCATACAATCAAGACATGTTCATTTTAGTCAACGTTTCGATGTAAGATTTATTGAATATCGATGTGCATGCTAAAAACAAAAGGACTTCGTGTCATTTAAAAAAAGTATCAATTTTGTTCACGCCAAAATGCTCAGCAAAATGAGTTTCGATCATATATTTTTTTTAATATTTTTTAATTTTCGGGTCAACGATCAAGAACTATGACAGGACAAAAAGTGTTCGAGTTATAATGAGACGCAAGCAAAATGGGTCCAGACCATTATATAAAAAAACAACATTCATTTTTTTTGGTTGAAAAAACCATATCGTACCATATGTTTAAAAGTAATAAATTAAATAACCAAGATTAATTCCTAATTAAATAAACTAAACCGACTCAGATTCAAAACTCTTTAAGACTTTATCAATATTAATTCTTTATACTCGCCTTGCCGAGTTAACTCGTTTGAGTAACTTTTTGTTTAGCAACTCAATGTAACCCGAGTCAGACCCATCGAACTATTTTAATCGAAAACATACCAAGGAAACCCATAATGGGACAACAATCTCAAATATCACATCTGATTCACAAGGGGTTCAAGCGTTATCGCCATTTAGATATCCTACCGTATCGGATTATGTAAATTTTAAACACCGTAGCTACGTAATAAATAAAAAATTCATTAACTAAAATTCCAAAATTAAAGCAACATGTTCTTCTTTCTCGTGACGTAAATAATCAAAAAATAAACCAACATAACCCTAAAAAACAATTCAAGAAAACAGTAACAAGCTCCAACAATAATCGTCTTCAATCAGACGTATTTTGTTCGATTACAGTTGCTATTCGTCATAAGTGAAATACATAAATAAACAATAAATAATCGATTTATAATAGCTGGAATAAGAACAATTTATTTTGGACAAATTATGAACATTTAAATGGCTAACATGGAACCTACTACACAAAAATATATTTCATTTTAAAACTAAAAGTTTATTCGGGTTTTTCAGGTTGACCTGAAACCCATAACTAAGACCCAAGAACCAACCCAAATTACTTTGGTTCGGGTAACGGGTTAGTCTTTTCTCGGGTTCGGGTTTTTCGGGTCGGGTGTCAAGTAAAAGTGATATCCCTAGTTCCAACCATAATCCGCATCCACATGAACCCACATATTATACTTGTTTTACCACCTCATCAAGGTCGTTAATCAGGTCCACCTAAATCGTGGAGGTGGTCCAAATTGTTATCACAAGAGTACAAGACCGCCACCTTGTGATATAAAAAACAAAATAAGTCCGATTAAAAATAAATCCAACGGAACCCATTGGAATGAATCAATATTAATATTTTTGTTTAAACATTTATTAAATGCCCTTTACGGTTCGTTATAACTCGTACTAATTGATTAAATAGTTTATTTGTTAATAAAATAAATTTTAATCGCTCAGTATTCAAACTTATATTAATATAGCTAACGACTATAAAGTTGGGGGCCTTAATGAAAATATCTTTGTATTTAATTGCCTAAAATTTTATAATATATCATATATATATATGATTATACATCTTTCAAAAATCAGGGTTTTAAAGCAATTGATCGATCGTTATACATTATAGCAAAATGAGTTCTGAAGCTAACCCAGTTGCCGATTGCATATCGGAATTGGAATTGGCATTTCCAAAGGTGGATGAGCTTATTTTTCAGCCCCGAACGTCCTTCTTTCCGTTGGAGTTCGAACACGCAGCGAAAGTGTTGAAGGATCGAGAAGAATATATGAAGCACAAGTATCTGGATTTAAAAAAGAAGGCTAAAGAAGAAACAGATCAACTGGTTTCGAAGAATGCGGATGAGTTGAAGAAGAAACAAACTGAAATTGATGATGTGATGAAGCTGAATGTGGACACCATGGAACAAGTTAGCGTTTACCAGAAGCAAGTTATGGATGTTTTGGAGTGGAGAAAGAAGGGTGAAGAGGAGAAAGACTCACTGGTTTCGGAGAATAACCTAAAATGATAAAATTAAATATTAATATTAACAAGACAAATGCCCTGCGTGTTGCGGCTGCTCGAACTTGATTATCTAATAAACTTTAATGTCTCTGTTGGTTCAACAAAAAACAAAAAAAAATCCAAGCCTTCTCTTTGTAGTTGATTTAAGCTGACCCATTACGGTGAAAACTTGGGCGTAATCGTTCGGTTTGTTATTGTACGTCATAAAAATATATATTAGCCAAAGTTAAAAGTGAAAAAATGTAGTAATTAAAAAATGTAAAAATGCAATAGAAGAAATTGCACAAAAATATAAACTATAGTCTCACATTTAAAAAGAGGCTAAAAGTTTGAGAATGACTTTTAATAAATAAAAAATGTAATAAGTAACATTCTTAAAGAACTTTCATACCAAGGTAAAAAAGTTGTATATCTTATGAATAGTGAATATCTTTTGGTTTTTAAATGGTATATTTGATAGGTAAATAGTGTGTGATTGATAATAAGTTTGATTAAAATTTTGTGTGACTATAAATGAAAGATGGATGAATAGTAAGAGGAATGGATGTTAGTTTCTAATATATATATATATATATAGGGAAAGGATCAAGAGAGAACTCCATATTAGGGAAAGAACTAGAGAACTCTTAAGTAGAGGGATATAAGTGTAAAAATGCTACCCAATATGTCTCAAACGTACCCACGCTTTCCCATTCTGCAATTGAATCACCATAAACCACTGTGTTGGTTTATGAACCCTAATTATCAAAAAAAAAACACTTACAAATCGAGACGTATCAATGATTTAGAACCCTAATTGTTAAGTGTATTGAAGATCGATTCATGTTTGCTACCATAGATACACCTGCAAGAAAAAAAAAAACGATGATTCTGAAGAACGATTCGATTGAAACATAATGAAAATCGAAGATTGATCCTTCCTACCAATATGCAATAAGCATTAGAGTTCCTCTTTCTACTTCTAATTCTCTAAATTGCAAGTTTTATATGGTGTATTTTGATTCAGATCTGAAGTCTCTATTTTTTTGTGTTTTAATCAACAAATTAATTGATAATCTATTTGTTTCCTGTTATGATTGAATTGTTTGATTGATTAATTATATGTTATGACATTATTAGGAGACAATCAATTGTTAATTATAAGTTGGTATGAAAATAAGAAAGGAAAAGTGTTTAGTTTGACCTAATAATTGGATTTGGGTTTTACAACATATAATACATGTATTACGTATATGTAAGTATTACATATGTTCATTAATACTCGTATTAGATAAGTGGATTAGTTTACATGGACAAGATTTGTCAAACTAATACTGAGTATGACACGTGTAATATTTCAGCATTACATATATGTTTACAGCATTACGTATATGTAATACTGCTGGTATTACATATTTGTAATAATAAAAATAAATAGCTTATGTGTAATACTGAATATTATAATTTGTAATGTTGTTACTAATACGTATATGTAATACTAAAAGGCAATACCGGTATGCAGTTTGTTGACTATTCTAACATTATATTATGCAGTTTTGGATATGACCTTTAATACTATTGATATGTGGTATGTCGGTTGTTGTTTGAGCTTTATACCGGTATCAATTTGTCCTCGGATACACAAACTAATCATTACCATCCCTTTAGGTGAACTACTACACAACGGTGAAAACTCTACACCATCGAGTAACGAACGTACACATAAACCACGTGTTAAAGAAAACATATTAACATGATGAAAAAAACAAGAAATAGGCGTGTTTGATTGTTGATGATGACTATTTTTTCTTTTTAAGTATTTGTATTAGAAAAGTACATTGGGTTATGAACGCGTTCATCCTTATGGTATTCTTAACGTATTCTGTTTTGAACAAATATATAAGGTTGAATTGAGGCTATGATTTGAGTAAGAACAAGCCACCATCCCTCTTATATTCAAATCTTCAGCACTTGTTTATAAAATAAAGCAAAACAATCGTGTTTCCATGTAATATGAATGTGATGCATATATGAAATACTATAGTACTACATATATGTAATACAATAGTGCTGCGTATATGTAAAACAATAGTACCACATATACATAATACAGTTAGTACAAACATATAATAGTGTTTTTTTAAATATACAGTGGAAATATTATATACATTGTACAAATGTCACATTAACATCATCATCAGAACTTCAAATACAATACATATACGCATTACTAATAAATACATGTCAATAGAAACAAATGAAAGTGATTTAAAAAGACACAAATGCACTAAAAATAGCACTATCATAACAACTTTAAGATACACTACATATATCCACTAACATTACTACTCTCGGCGCTACATATACACAATATAACTAAACTATACATTAAAATACGTCATTTATGTACTACATAAATTGTAATAAATCAGCCTGCATATATGTGCAGCGTATATGTAATACATGAGCATTGTTATAAAATAAGTCATTTTCCTCCTCAAGTTCCTCAAGCATGCATTCCTCATTCATCAATGTCCTTTGTTTTGCTTTTCGTGACCTTTTTGACCTGCTCGTGATATTCGTGTATGTGAAATATATGTAAGGCCGTGGATACAAACATATCTAATCACAATACTATATGTATTAGTTGTAATAAAATATTTAAAGCATACCATTAAACTGTTATTTTCACTATTCACCTCGTTTTCATTGTTCAATAACATCCCCTGTTTCACCTTTGCTTCTTTTTTGCCCCTTTGTTTTTGTGTCTATATCATATATGAAATGTCATAATATAAAACAATATACAAATATTTAACATAACGTAGTTGTAACAATCATGAACAAAAATTAACATGGCAGTGGGTTATGATTCAAGTACCAACAAATGAAATGTACAAATATAACAATAGTCATATTTATTCAAGATGTTTTTACCATGAATTATAAGTATCTTAAAGTCTTTGAACAATTATTTTGCAACAATAATCGAGTAAGCATGTAATTACCAACATGAGTTCTTTTAGACATTTCATCAAACAGTTGGAGGGCATAACGAATCAAACGCTAATTAAAGCCTATATTGATCAATTAAGCACTAAAGTTGAACAATCAACTATGCAATATAATTTAAACAAGTTCATTTACGCGCATGCATTATAGCTAAACATATAAACTTTCATTAACATTACCATGATTAACACTACATATATGCAATATAACTAAAAATATACAGTATTGCATATATGCAATATAACAACGCTACATAAAAATGTATTACGACATAACTGCATGTATTTTGATCCTTGGAAAATCATGTAAATTACAAGAACATATCATCCTTTATATCTTTTATTTTGTACAAATTAATGTTAATCGACCTTGTACTCTCATTCGATTAGACAAAAAAAGAGTCTATCGTGCTAGCCTCTGTTTTGCTCGATTATGTACTCCTAATCGATGAGATATGCTCCATAACATAAACAAATATATGTTCGACAAACCTAAAATGGAAATATATATTTGAACATGTGATTCGTGTACTACGCATGTGCGATGTTTAACTGGACATTCAAAATGCGATCTGATATCAATGTATTATTATTCAATTAAAAACCAACAAGCACTACATACCTGCAATAAACACAAAACATGTTTTTGCATCAAGATAACCCAATTATAATGTAATATACCTATGCATTGTATACGGATATGCTCGTATAAGGTAACATTGTTGTGTTTTAACAAACATGTCTAAGAAATATTCAATCAAACACATGAATCGTACACTACGTATATGCATTCAAACAAATATCAACTTATATCAACACATTATTGTTCGATTTAAAAAAAACACACAAAAACAGAGCAAATTGCATATGTGAACTGATATAAACGCAATAATGTTCGATTTACAAACAAAATACACAATAACACTGTATATTGAGCTGATTTGAATAACATTGTATAATACACCTATGATTCGTGTACTACATATGTGCAATAAAACAAATACGGGATGACATCGTCATATTGTTACTCAAATTACAAATATAAAACACAAAAAATAGATAATCGACTACTATTTTGGCCGATTCATTATAATACGAATGATATTAAAATGAAATGCGTGATAAAAACTTCTACAAACGATTACCTGATGCGTGATAATAACTTCTACACATAGTACATCAATAATACATATATGTAATACCTTGGTAAATCACGTAAATTACATGAACTAATTAGTATGTGTATCATTCAAAACCTTCATTGTAATCGGTGTACAAGTTAATGTTCAGCAACTGTATATTGTTATTCAATTAAACAAAAAGCTAAAAACAGAGCATATTAAACTGTACAACCTCTGTTTGTGCTCGATTGTTGTTTAATACACCCAATCGGCAATGTCAATATGCGAAATTAACGATTACAATTGCTTACCTGCTGGTTTTCTTTGGATTATAACTTGATTTTGTAGTCGATTTGAAGATTAGATGATCGAACCGAAGATTTGAAAACCCTAGATTAAAGTCAGAGAGAGATATGGTTGGGTGTGGAAGATAACGATTGATTATACTTTTCTGCAATTCCAATTTTACACTTCCTAGTTATAAATCCCATCCCCTTTTGTTTTTTTCCTTTTCTTTTTTTTAGCCATTAATCATCTAAAATCAATGGTTTTAAATGAGTTCTCTAGTTCTCTCATTAGTGAGAGTTCTCTCTTGATCCAACCCCTATATATATATATATATATATAATCACATAATAAATAAATTAACAATTATGGAAGATTTGAATTATGTGAACAAATGTAAAATTGATGTTCTAATTTATAATCGGAAAATTTGAATCGCATTACCGGAAAAACGAAATAGTGAAAATCTCCATTGTAGCTTGGATTTTGATATAGAACCTAAAGAGATTATAGGAAAATCATATATAATTAATATAAATACAAACAAAAATGGAAAACAAAAATAATTGTAAATGAAATAAGGAATAATATGATAATCGTACATTAGAGTATCAAATAAAACCTTACCGAAAACCATAATAACTTCAACATATCAATTCAATCTTGGATTTTGATATACAACTTAATAACAAAATGATATAAAAATTAAAATAAATATAAAATCTTACCGGAAAACCGTAATAACTTCAACATATCAGTTCAATCTTGGATTTTGATATACAACCTAAGGAGATTATAACAAAATCATATAAAAATTAAAATAAATATAAAACCTTATAGGAAAACGATATAACCTTACCGAAAAATCATATAACAAAATCGGCTATTAGAGTATATATATAACCTTACCGGAAAACGATTAATACTCATCTACATTACCGGAATATTTGATATGGTGGAGGTAATAAGCCGAAAGAGAGAGAGATTAAAATGATTAGGGTTGGAAAATATTAAGATTTAAATAAGGTGTATGAGATGATTTGACAATAATAGAAAAGAAAATAGGTGACTTGACAATGATATAACATTGATGTGGACACCCTAGAATGATATCATGTGGAAATTAAGGTTTGCTTTAATCGTATAGTAAGATATATTATAGTGTGTATCAAATATGTGTAATAATGTTGTATTCTATGTAATACAACACTCTTGCATATATGCAATCCACACTATTACACGTATGCACTACAACGACGAAGTTTTTTTTATTGAACAATATCAACATATAAGAATAATGGAAAAAAAACTACAATTTTTTTATTTTTAAAAAGTTAAAAATAGTTCTTATTGAGTTTTTAAGTTTTCTCTAAGATGAGTTTTTATTTAAACCCACCTGTACACAATTATTTGTATCATATATTACATAATTTCAACTAAATTAATACTCGATCATAAGCAAATGGCCAGTTTTCCTAGACTATACGTAGTGGTAGTTTGGCACTGGCATTAGCATATAGTGGATTAGTGGGCCGCTAATAAACATGATGTAACTGGCCATTCCTTGTTATATTTCCACCAAGCCCAGTAGCCTATAACAGTTTTGGATTAAGCATTTATGATTATGAGTTTGTGACCGTTGGGGATTTCCCATACCCTTTCAAATAGGGTCATCCAAACCACTCGTCGCTTGAACTCGCTCGTTTTTTCTCTCGATTGTAAACGAGCTGCTCTGCTCGGTTCGGATTTCAAGGACGAGCCTAGCAACGAGCAAAGGTATGCTCGGTTCGGTTCGACTCGAATACTTTTAATTTATTTTATATATAATTATATATGAACAAAGATATAAATATATAGACAAACACATAAAAATAAGCTTACAATTTTTTAACCCCTGAAAATTTTTCCTATTCAGTCAATTTATAGTTTTATTTGTTTCCTTCAAGTTTTTAAAATACTACAAGTTTGTTTACGTGATCATTTTATCTCACTTCAAACTTAATTTTAATTAAAATTTACAATCTATTACACGTTTGTTTAAAAACTACTAATTTATATATCAAATATATAATTTACAACCTTTAAACTTGTATTTTACTGAAAATTATATAGTGAAAAAGAAATAAATAATGCTCGAAATCGCTTGATGTTCGATCGAAAAATTCTCGATTCAATTTTGACTCGTTTCTGTTTTCACACAGTTCGAATTTCAGTCTTTCGGTTCGGTTGTAAACGAGCCAAGCAACAAGCAAGCCTTCACTCGGTTTAGCTCAGCTCGTGAACATCCCTACTTTCAAAGGTTAGTTACTTAAAACAAAGTTATCAATAAATTATATGAAACTTCATATATTTTTAACCATTCTTTCTCTCTATTTTTTTTTTCTTTAAATATCCTACTATATCTTTTTTTGTCATTATTTTATGTATCCTTTTTTATTTCAGGTATCATTTGTTTTTTATTCTTATTTCAAGTGTCGATTTTTCATTTCTATGTACTTGTAACTTTTATTTTTTTTATTGATTATGTATTTCACTGTACGATTATATTATTTAAATTATTATGTTTATTGAATAATAAAACAAGCAAATAAAAATAATAAATGAGTAATAAATGCTATTAGTTAAAATTTAAAACCACTATATTAAAATAGGCTTTAGCAAATTCATTTTTGCATACCTGACTTCTTTGTGACATTCTAACTTAACAATTAGTCAAAGCCATTATACATGGTGTTATTAACTCCCAAACATTAATCTCATGGCCAGAGTGACCGCAAACTAAGGATGAGGTTTTTTTCCCCAAATACTCGTACATGTACCCTAACCGTAAAGATTTAGCCTACCCGGTATGGGTATTAATACTGTAAGGCCCCGTTACTGCTGCCCTACATTTGGTGTTGGATTTACTCATAAATATAGTTCTATATATCAGAATTAATTAAAACTTTCACGGAATAACATAAAACTTCAACAGCCATTACAAACATTCATAACTTGTCTTTAAAACATAACTTAAACATGTCTTTTAGTTCAACATAAACAATAGATCTTCAGATGCCAGCTTCTTTATTCATCTGACATGTGTCCCCACTTAAGCCAACTGCCTCATTCTACTCACCTGCGTGCATATTAAAAGTCAGCTACGCTGAATGAGTTCTAGTTAATCATACATCATACAATACGTACACTTACCTTCAATTATGCATCCGAAGATACATAATATTTACTTACTAGTTTACTTTCATTACATAATTTCATGCATACGTTCATACTTCATTTCTTTCATACTATGGATTTAGTTTTCTTTCTATCTCAGATATTATTAGGGTATGATCCCTTCCTTTTCTATCTCAGATATTATTAGGGTCTGACCCCTATTTCCTTTGTCTATCTCATATATTATTAGGGTCTGATCCCTTTCTTGTCTATCTTAGATATTATTAGGGTCTGATCCCTTTTTACTTCTCTATCTTAGATATTATTAGGGTCTGGTCCCTTTATTCTCTATCTCAGATATTATTAGGGTTTGGCCCCTCTTTTTTCATCTTCGTTCATACATTCTTTACATACCTAGGACATACATATACTTTCCTAATCATTCATACATATTCATACGTTATACATATATCATTCATACACATTCAACTATCATATACATACCTCCCTTGCTAGTACGTGCAATATTCCAAGATCGTTCACGTACCGACAAGCTTTCATTCACGTTCAAGATACATAACATATAAATCATACATGGCATACACTTACCACTTAAGGTAAGTGTATTAACTATCACATCGCGTATGTACACAGCCCCGAAAAACGTAACAAGGAAATGGGGCTAGAAACTCACCTGAATGCGGTTACGTTCACCGTTTATAGTTATTCCTTTCTTGAGCCGTGCACGGCTAACTGTATCATAATTACACGTATCAATTAACTATCACTACTCATATTGTATTTCTATCTTAATATAACCCACAACGAATGGGGTCGGGGGCAGCGCCCCTGGCAGCGGGGTTATAGGGGTGGCAGCCCCTAGCAGGGTCCAAGGAGCAGAGCCCCAAGCTGCCAGGTCAGCTTGGAAAAATTTTATTTACATTAACTATCATAACACCTTTTCCACTAGGATTTTAATTTATTTTTTAATTCGTTAACTCGTTCTCTATAACGAATTAAGCCTAATTCGTTAGCTAATTCATTATCTTTTTATCCCGATTCATTATCCTGATTTGTCTTTGATAAATCCCCATTTGTTATCCTGATTCGTCACCTTAAAATCTGGCTCGTCTTCTGATTCGTTAACTTATCATGACGAATTGGGTAAGTAACGAATCACTTGATTCGTTATCTTAAAAGAACGAACTAGGTGAGCTACTTCGTTATCTTTTCATAGCGAATAGATGGGTACGAATCACCTGATTTCGTTATCTTCATATAACGAACTGATGAATAGCGAATCCTCCTGATTCGTTATCTTAATTTAACGAATTGGCGCATGTTCTTATCTAGATTTTGACTCAGGGTCAAAGTCAAAATTGATATGAACAATGAATAGTCAACAGACCCTCAGATCTGCGATTAACCCTCCAAATCTTGACGAAATAACATGATTTAGGTATCAATGAACTCGTATTCACAGCGCTAACAAACCCTAACCATCAAATCAGCCAAACATTCACGTTTAAGGGGTGCGATTTAAGCATCTATGTTACAGATTCTTTTAGGTTAACAATTAACCTATCAGCTGTTAATCAATTTCAGTAGGATTGATGTATTAGGTTTGTTTTTACCGTCTAAACATAGATCTAAGATTATCTCAATGAATCCGGACCTAAATGAACGATTCCTAATTATATACCTACCTTAAACGAGTCGAGCTACGAACACGGCTAAGCCTTGATGTTGTTTTGGTTCTTCACGACGATCTAGCACCAACGGGTTCGGGTTTCCACCTTCGAATCTTGGCTCGGGCTATAGGATGGTGTTTGTGTGTGTTTTTGATGGTGTAGCCTATGGTGTAGAGATAGATAAAAATGGAAAGGATTAGGGTTTAAGGGGTATTTAGACTCCCTTAAGCCCATGGACCTAAGGCCCATTCCATCCTTTATTCCATCTTCTAAAGTCCAAGCCCATCATCTTATAGTTTATTTATCTTAACCGAAAACGACACACTATAAAATAAACGAAATTTATTTTATTAATCTTATCAAAATCAGGATCTTACACTTTAACAAGTCAAAAAGCGTTCTAGTTATAACGAGATGTAAGCCAAATGGGTTCAGACCATTATATAAAAAACAACATTCATTTTTTTTTGTTGAAAAAACCATATCGTACCATATGTTTAAAAGTAGTAAATTAAATAACCAATATTAATTCCTAATTAAATAAACTAAACCGACTCAGATTCAAAACTCTTTTAAGACTTTATCAATATTAATTCATTATACTCGCCTTGCCGAGTTAACTCGTTTGAGTAACTTTTTGTTTAACAACTCAATGTAAAACCAAGTCATACCCATCAAACTGTTTTAATCGAAAACATACCAAGGAACCCCATAATGGGACAACAATCTCGAATATCAGATCTGATTTCACAAAGCGTTCAAGCATTATCGCCATTTGGATATCCTACCGAATCGGATTATGTAAATTTTCAAAACCGTAGCTACGTAATATAAACCATAAACGCATATTGTATCATCCTACTTTTGTTTATAATATTAAAATAAATTTCGTCTATTTTATAGTGGGTTGTTATCGGTTTAGATAAATAGATATGAGTTGGGCTTGTGTTGGTTAAATGTATATGAGTTATGGACTTGGGTTAGAAGGAAAGACCATGGGCTTAAGCCCATGATCCATAAAAATATAAACCATAATCACCATTTAATCCTTCATTTTCACATATTCCACACACCACCAAAACACACACTTAAGCTTTCTCTCTAGTTTCTTTCTAGGAAAACCGATCCCGATCCAAGGTAATAATAGTATGATGTTTTATGAACTTAAACCCGTTAGATTTAGTCACGAAACGACGAGTTGACACCGTTAAACCGTTGTCACGAGATCCATGTGGAATCGGGTATAAACCGAACCTAAGATGAGCTTAGGGGTCACCCTAGCTCAGATTTGGATCGAACGGGGCGAAAAACGGTGAAAAACGAGTCAAAACTCGTTTTTCTGGTGAAACCGCGTTTTTCCGGCGACGGCGCCGAAAATGGTACGAGGAAAAAAGGGGAATGTCAGAGAATGTTCTGACATTCTCTGACCTAACCCTAATTCGTTAACGGAGAGTTAACAAACTAGGGGTAATTCGTCTGATAATTCGTTAAAGGAAGCCTAACGAACTAGACTTGGTTGGTGTTCAAATTCGTTAAGGATAAGATAACGAATTAACTCCCAGTTCGCTTTGACCATTCGTTAAGAGAGATAACGAATTAGAGGGTCCAATTCGCTACATGGACTGGTTCGTTATATGGACTGATTCGTCAAAGGACGAGTTCGTTAGAGGGTCCAAATCGTTATAAGGACCAGTTCGTTATGATAACCCAATTCGTTAAGAACCAGGTAACGAACTAGAAGTTTGATAGAATGACAGAACAGTCTCTAGACTTGAGAAGAATGGTTTAATTACAAAGAAAACCTCAAACTTTATAAGCTTAACCCCAGCCAGGGGCTCTGCCCCTTGGACCCCGCTAGGGGCTGCCGCCCCTATATCCCCGCTACCAGGGGCGCTGCCCCCGGACCCCCGTTCGTTGTGGTATATATAAAGATAGAAATACGATATGAGTAGTAATAGCTAATTGATACCGATAGATATTATATAGTTATCCGTGCACAGCTCAAGATGGGGATAACTATTAACGGTTAACGTAACTGCATTCAGGTGAGTTTCTAGCCCAATTTCCTTGTTATGTTTTCGGGGCTGTGTGGATACTCTATGTGATAGTTAATACACTTACCTTAAATGGTAAGTGTATGCCATGTATGATTTATATGTTAATCACGTATATCTTGAATGTGAGTGAAAGCTTGTCGGTACGTGAATGATCTTCGGATATTGCACGTATTGACAAGGGAGGTATGTATATAATAGATGAATGTGTATGATAGATATATGTACAACATATGAATATGTATGAATGAGTAAATAATGTATATGTATGTTATGGGTATGTAAAGACAGAATGTACAAAGATGAAGAAGTAAGGGATCAGACCCTAATAATATCTGAGATAGAGAAGTAGAGAGGGATCAGACCCTACTAATATCTGAGATAGACAAGAAAGTTATCAGACCCTAATAATATATGAGATACACAAAGAAAAGAGGGATCAGACCCTAATAATATCTGTGATAGAAAAGGAAGGGAGCAGACCCTAATAATATCTGAGATAGAAAGGACTGTAAATATAGTATGAAAGTAATAAAGTATGTATGTATGTATGAAGTTATGTGATGAAAGTAAAATAGTAAGTTAATTATTATGTATTTTCGGATGCATAATTGAAGGTAAGTGTACGTATTGTATGATATGTGATTAACTAGAACTCACTCAGCGTAGCTGACTTTTAGTATGCACGCATGTGAGTAGAATGAGACAGCTGGCGTGAGCGGGGACATATGGCGGGGGAATAAAGAAGCTAGCATCTGAAGATCTATTTGCTAATGTTTGAACTAAAAGGCATGTTTAAGTTATGTTTTAAAGACAAGTTATGAATGTTTGTAATGAGTGTTGATGTTTTATATTATTCCGCGAAAGTTTTAATTAACTCTGATATTTAGAACTGTGTTTATGAGTAAATCTAACACCAAATGTAGGGCACCGGTAACTGGGCCTTACACATACTTGAACCTTCGGCCCATTCCGATTTGCCAATCCATCCACCAAGTCTGACTCGCTATGCTGGTTCCTTGAGTAGTCAAGATTTTCATGTATTCAGTGAGTCATATGCATGCGTTTGCATTAGGGGTGTTCTTCGGGTATGTTTTTTGGGTTTTAGGTTGGGTCTTCGGGTTTCAAAGTTTTCAATCTTGACCCGAAACCCAACCTAAATCTCTGGGGTTTTCAGGTTCGGGTTTTTTCGGGTTGGGTTAATCGGGTTTCTAGTATCATAAAAAACAAAAAATAAATAAAAAATTCTAACTACAATTCCAAAATTAAAGCAACATGTTCTTTCTCATGACATAAATAATCAAAAAATAAACCAAAATAACCCTAAAAAACAATTCAAGAAAACAGTAACAAGCTCCAACAATAATCGTCTTTAATCAGACGTGATTTTGTTCGATTACGGTTGCTATTCGTCATAAATGAAATATATAAATAAACAATAAATAATCGATTTATAATAGCTGGAATAAGAACAATTTATATTGGACAAATTATGAAAATTTAAATGCTACACAAAAATATATTTTATTTTAAAACTAAAAGTTTATTCGGGTTTTTCAGGTTGACCTGAAACCCATAACTAAGACCCAAGAACCAACCCGAATTACTTTGGTTCGGGTACGGGTTAGTCTTTTCTCGGGTTTGGGTTTTTCGGGTCGGGTGTCAAGTAAAAGTGATATCCCTAGTTCCCACCATAATCCGCATCCACATGAACCCACATATTATACTTGTTTTACCACCTCATCAAGGTCGTTAATCGGGTCCACCTAAATCGTGGAGGTGGTCCAAATTGTTATCACAAGAGTACAAGACCGCCACCTTGTGATATAAAAAACAAAATAAGTCCGATTAAAAATAAATCCAACGGAGCCCATTGGAATGAATCAATATTAATATTTTTGTTTAAACATTTATTAAATGCCCTTTACGGTTCGTTATAACTCGTATTAATTGATTAAATAGTTTATTTGTTAATAAAATAAATTTTAATCGCTCAGTATTCAAACTTATATTAATATAGCTAACGACTATAAAGTGGGGGCCTTAATGAAAATATCTTTGTATTTAATTGCCTACAATTTTATCATATATCATATATACACGATTATACATCTTTCAAAAATCAGGGTTTTAAAGCAATTGATCGATCGTCATACATTATAGCAAAATGAGTTCTGAAGCTAACCCAGTTGCCGATTGCATATCGGAATTGGAATTGGCATTTCCAACTGTGGATGAGCTTATTCTTCAGCTCCGAACATCCTTCTTTCCGCTGGAGTTCGAACACGCAGCGAAAGTGTTGAAGGATCGAGAAGAATATATGAAGCACAAGTATCTGGATTTAAAAAAGAAGGCTAAAGAAGAAATAGATCAACTGGTTTCGAAGAATACGGATGAGTTGAAGAAGAAACAAACTGAAATTGATGATGTGATGAAGCTGAATGCGGACGCCATGGAACAAGTTAGGGTTTACGAGAAGCAAGTTATGGATGTTTTGGAGTGGAGAAAGAAGGGTGAAGAGGAGAAAGACTCACTGGTTTCGGAGAATCTGAAGCTAAATAATGAGTTGAAGACGAAACAAACTGAGATTGATAATGTGATGAAGCTGAATGCGGACGTCATGGCACAATTTAGGGTTTACGAGAAGCAAGTTATGGATGTTTTGGAGTTGAGAAAGAAAGGTGAAGAGAAGAAAGATTCATTGGTTTTGGAGAATAACCTAAAATGATAAAATTAAATAATAATATTAACAAGTCAAATGCCCCGCGCGTTGTGGCTTCTCGAATTTGATTATCAAATAAACTTTAATGTCTCTGTTGGTTCAACAAAAAACAAAAAAATCCAAGCCTTCTCTTTGTAGTTGATTTAAGCTGACCCATTGCGGTGAAAACTTTGGCGTAATCGTTCGGTTTGTTATTGTACGTCATAAAAATATATATTAGCAAAAGTTAAAAGTGAAAAAATGTAGTAATTAAAAAATGTAAAAAATACAATAGAAGAAATTGCACAAAGAGAGAGAGAGATTAAAATTATTAGGGTTGGAAAATATTAAGATTTAAATAATGTGTATGAGATGATTTGACAATAATAGAAAAAGATATAGGTGACTTGACAATTATATGACATTGATGTGGACACGCTAAAATGATGCCATATGGAAATAAGGTTTGATTTAATAGTATAGTAATTATATAATAGTGTGTATCAAATATGTGCAATAATGTTGTATTCTATGTAATACAACACTTTTGCATATATGCAATCCACATTATTACACGCATGCACTACAATGACAAAGTTTTTTTTTTTTTTTTGAACAATATCAACATATAAGAATAATGGGAAAAAAACTACAATTTTTTTTTAAAAAAAAAGTTAAAAATAATTCTTTATTAGTTTTTAAGTTTTCTCTAAGATGAGTGTTTTATTTAAACCCACCCGTACACAATTATTTGCATCATATATTACATAATTTCAACTAAATTAATACTCGATCATAAGCAAATGGCCATTTTCACTTGGCTATACGTAGTGGTAGTTTGGCACTGGCATTAGCATATAGTGGATTAGTGGGTCGCTAATAAACATGATGTAACTGGCCATTCCTTGTTAATTTCCGCCAAGCCCAGTAACCCATAACAGTTTTGGATTAAGCATTAGTGATTGTGAGTTTTTGAAAGCTGGGGGATTTTCCACACCCTTTCAAATAGGGTCGTCCAAACCGCTCGTCGTTTGAACTCGCTCGCCGCTTGCTAGGAAAATGCTCGCTCGTTTTTTCGCTAGATTGTAAATGAGCTGCGCTGCTCGGTTCGGTTTGCAAACGAGCCAAACAACGAGCAAAGGTATGATCTGTTCAGTTCGGCTCAAATATTTTTAATTTATTTTATATAAATTATATATGAACAAAGATATAAATATATAGGCAAACACATAAACATAAGCTTACAATTTTTTTAACCCCTTAAATTTTTTTCTATTCCGTTAATTTATAGTTTATTTGTTACCTTCAAGTTTTTAAAATACTACACGTTTGTTTACATGATCATTTTATCTTACTTCAAACTTAATTTTAATTAAAATTTACAATCTATGACACATTTGTTTAAAAACTACTAATTTATAAAATCAAATATACAATTTACAACCTTTAAACTTGTATTTTATTGAAAATTTTATAGTGAAAAAGAAATAAATAATTCTCGAAATCGCTCGATGTTCGATCGAAAAATACTCGATTCAATT
Source organism: Bidens hawaiensis (assembly GCF_021521415.1). NCBI lineage: Eukaryota > Viridiplantae > Streptophyta > Magnoliopsida > Asterales > Asteraceae > Bidens > Bidens hawaiensis. The sequence continues at coordinate 18,528 of NW_027494377.1, forward strand.
TTGGCTTGTTTCAGTTTTCGCATAGTTCGAATTTCAGCCTTTCTGTTCGGTTGTAAACAAGCCAAGCAACAAGCAAGCCTTAGCTCGGTTTAGCTCGGCTGGTGAACATCCCTACTTTCAAAGGTTAGTTACTTAAAAGAAAATTATCAATAAATTATATAAATTATATGAAACTTCATATATTTTCAACCATACTTTCTCTTTCATTTTTTTCCTTAAATATCCTACTCTATCTTTTTTTTGTCATTATTTTATGTATCTTTTTATTTCAGGTATCATTTGTTTTTTATTCTTATTTCAAGTATCGATTTTTCATTTCTATATACTTGTAACTTTTATTTTTTTTTATTGATTATGTATTTCACTATATGATTTTATTATTTAAATTATTATGTTTATTGAATAATAAAACAAGCAAATAAAAAATAATAAATGAGTAATAAATGCTATTAGTTAAAATTTAAAACCACTATACTTGATTTAAAATGGGCTTTAGCAAATTCATTTTTGCATACCTGACTTCTTTGTGACATTCTAACTTAACAATTTGTCAAAGCCATTATACATGGTGTTATCAACTCCCAAGCATTTATCTCATGGCCAGAGTGACCGCAAACTAAGGATGAGGTTTTTTTTCCCAAATACTCGTACATGTACCCTAATGTAAGGATTTAGCCTACCCGGTATGCGTATCGATACCAAGATTTTAGATTTTCGGTGTTCAACACAAACGTGTATGGGTGTTTCGGTAGTTTGTGCCCCTTTAGAATATGTATGGGTATTTCGGAATTGTGTACATGTTTTCATTTGGTTTTGGCACTATTTTTGGTTGTGATGTTTGTAATACCAGCAATGTATCGGTAACCATACAAATTCAGCCAACTTGATACCCGTCACCTACCGGTAGCCATATTGATTTAACTAATCTGTTATTTGTACTGGCACCAAAAACATTAGATATTTGGAAAAAGAAAAACAAAAAACAAACGTGGTACAAAAGGGTGTCGAAACTAAATACCCGCATCGATCAAGTCATAGACAATCAAATAAACTAACTGGGTATATATGGAACTTCACTTATCTTACAATACTATTAAATTAATACAATGTGTACACATGACATCATTCTATGGTGTCCACCTCAATGTCATGTCATTGTCAAGTCACGTGTTTCCTTTCTTATTAATGTCAAATCATCTCATTCACATTATATAAACCGTAAGATTTGAAACCCTAGCTATTAATCATTTTAATATCTCTCTCTCTCTCGGATTACTACCTTCACCATCTCCTATTCCGGTAAGAGAGACTATTCCGATAAGTGAGATTAATCATTTTCAGTAAAGTTTTATTCGATACTCTAATGGCTTATTATCATATTATTCATTATTTTATTGACAATTTTTTTTTTGTTTTAGTTTGTATTGATTTTAATTATTATATGATTTTCTTATAATCTCTTTAGGTTATGTATCAAAATCCAAGATTCAATAAAGATGTCGAACTATTACGGTTTGCTGATAAGGTTTATTTGATGCTCTAATGGTCGATTCTCATATTATTCATTATTGCATTGTCAATTCATTTTCTTTGTCATTATTTCATATTATTCATTATTTCCGGCTATTGGTAATTATTCTGGTTATAGAGTATAACATTAATTATGTATTTGTTCACATTATACAAATCTTCCATAATTGGTAATTCAAATTATTATGTGATACTAATTGTTATTGTATTTATTGTTTACTATTACGGTTACTAACCAAAATTTCGTTTACTCCAAATAATATATTGATAATTTGTATCAAAAGAATTCTATATTAATACAATTTACCTTATATTATGATAATATTACAAAAAATCAAACGATTTAACTATTAATGATTTCTAAAATAGTTATAAAATATATTGATTTGACTATATTAATGCTTTTCATGGCAGTTATAAAATTAATTGATTTGATATTAGTGCTTTCCAAAACACTTATAAATTTAACTGATTTGACTATATATGTTAATACTTTCCAAAACACTTATAAATTTAACAGATTTGACTACGTTAATACTTTCCAGAACACCCAAGTTATTTTTTTTATAATTATAGAGTAATAGAAGGCGAATTAAATCACCCATTACTAGTTAGTATTATTTCCTTAATGTTCAATATGATTTCGTTATTAGTATTCCCGTGACTTTAGTTTACTTTTGAAGCGTTGTGATTCATGATATGTTGTGTTTGTAACCTATTAATTTGGTTTGGTGAACTTAAGACCACTTTAACAGACAAACAAAGTCAAAAATACCATTTTAGTTAAAGGAACTAGTCAAGTTCATCATTTTTTTACTTAACCGGTCATGATTAACATTTTGTAGTAAACATGCCAGAATTACCATACCATTTTATAATAAAATGTACATTTATTTATTTCATTTTTTATATATTTGTATACTTAAATTTCAAATGAGGATAGTCATTATAAACAATCTTCTATTTGAAATTCAAATTATTAAATATTCAAGTTAATTAACATAATCATTTTAATTACCTTAAATCTCAGCTAAAATTATTTGATCAATCTCAAAGGAATTTAAAAGTTTCCATATTTTCAATCTCAACCAAATTTCTATTTGTTTATATTTGACCAATTTTAATTACACCTAAATGTTAAAATTAATGTTTAAAAATAAACTCCTCAATTAATAATTTCAATCTTCTGTTCGAAATTCAAATTAACATACTCATTTAATGATATTAAAAATAGAATAAGTTGTTTCTTAAATACAAAATTTGAAATTAATCATTTCAAATTTATAGTGAACTTTCAAATTTTAAATAGTCACTATAACTGCTTAATTTATGGTTAATACTCATAACATATTTAAACTCGATTAAATACAAAATTTTAAGAAACTTTCCATAGTATACAATCTCAACAAACTTTCAATTTTCTTATATTTTACCATTTTTTAATTATACCTAAATGCCAAAATTAATGTCTAAATTAAGCCCCCGATTATAATATTTCAAGAATCAAAACCTTTACATAATTGTTTGAAATTGACTAATTAATCAACTTTTTTTATATTTTGTAATTATGTCAAAATTATTTAGTACAATACAAATGCACTAATTTAATGTCTATAAGAATAGTTTAATTATTCTTAAAATTGAATAACCTTGGATTATATATATCTAACTACAAAATTTAATGTCTATAAAATAAAAGTTAAATTATAAATTAATTTATAATAACTTGTACATTTATTTATTGCGGTTTTTGTATAATTATATGTTTTTGTTCATATACAAATCATGTATGTATATGTGAACTTCATTCCAAATTATATTAAGAAATACTAAAATTCTAATTTGTCAATTAATAATCATATAATCTATTTGTAGTCGTATCACAACCTCATCAAACATTATTTGACCAATTCTTTACAAAAATTAAAAGATTTTTATAATTTCCAATCGAAGGAAACTTTACATGTTTTTTATTTAACCAATTTATAATTTTTTATAATTATGTTTAAATTTCAAGATGAATGCCTAAAATAAAACCCACATATATTTGATAACCGATTGTGAAGAGACGTGGATCGACTCACTGGTGGACGATCAACTTTCCTCGGGTGTGATTATGCTATTTCACCGATGGTTCTCTGGAATCTGGATTCTTCCACCTACAAAATGAACAACACCGTAAACTTACCCCTCAGAAAGGGACAGAGGGGTCCTCTTTGGGGTAACCCTCCGGTGTGAGAATAAGAGTTTGTAGGAGAAGATAATAATCTGAGAGTAAGGAATTGGAGTGTATCAGCTTAATATTGCGTGATACTGTGTAATAGGGCATACCTCTCCTTGTGGAGTTGATGTGGTATTTATAGTGCTAGGGTTTCCAATGATTGGGCTCAGACCCAATTAGGGCCTTTTTGGCCTCCTCCAACTGCTTTGCGCCACGTGTCCTTGGGACACCTGGTGCTTTTTCATTGATTATTTTCTGACCCATGTGCAATCACGTGGTAGCACATGGGTTTTGCTGAGTTGTCCACCTTTCATTGGCAGCTGTCAACATCAGCATATTCTTATTCCTTATAAAGATACCTTCTGGAAGGTTGTCTGACGTGCACAATCAAGGTTGCCCTTATCCTGATTTGGATAAGGACGAGGTTGATTATGTGCATGTGTGATATGCGCCTATCCTGAGGATGCGCGAGGTCTTCTCTTTATTCTCACGCGCAGATGTTTCATGCGCAGATGTGATATGCACAAGCATGTGATATGCGCCACGCGCAGATGTGATATGCGTCACGCGCGGATGCGTCACGCGCAGATGTGATATGCGTGAGCATATATGGTGCGTGAGCATATGTGATGCGTGAGCATATGTGATGCCTGAGCATATGTGATGCATGAGCATATGTGATGCCTGAGCATGTGATGCATGAGCATATGTGATATGCGTGAGCATATGTGATATGCGCCATGCGCATAGGTTTTGGCTTTGTGCCTTCATAATATCTTGATTTCAAGCCTCTTGTCTATATCTTGTGGGTTGACCCGCCTCGCTCGGTGTTGAGGCGGGTACATACCTCTTCAAGCCCTCCCAGTCTAATGTGTGTCTTGTCTCGCGCGAGCGAGGTAAGATAGATATTAGACTTAATAGTTTGTTCTTTTAGTAGGGTTTGTCTTTTTCTTCTTATTACTCATCGTTGCGCGAAATTCTATCCTTTTGGTTGAAACGAATCGTCCATGTACGTGGTTGGTTGTTGCTGACATGCGTCAGTGATGGAGTCGTGTCAGACTTTTCGTGTGCTCGAGGTGCTACAGTTGCCTTTCATGTCCCCTCACATAGTGTCAGGAACACGTGTCGCGCTCGCGTTGGTCCGTACCTGCGAGTGGTGGCGCGTGAACTCTGGCAGCACCTGTATCGTTTCTTTTTGTGTCCCCTCACACAGTGTCAGGGACACGTGTCGCGCTCGCGTTGGCTTACACCTGCGAGTGGGGGCGCGTGAAGTCTGATCAGTACCAATTTTTCTCTCTCCTGGGCCTATAAAAGCAAGCCCTTTGAGTTTTTTATCCTTCATCTTCTTTGTTGTTTATTCAGAGCTTTCCTTTCTTTCTATTCCGATTAAGTGCCTATCTTCCAGATTTCCGTTCTTCAGAAGCAACTTGTGCCTGACTCTGTTGTATGTCTGATAGCCCAGACAACACAATCTCCCCCAGCAATCTCCGCGTGAAATCGTTAGTAATGTCTATGTTGAAGAAGACCGGCAAGGGGAAGAGGGCTGCTGAGGCCTCATCGGAGGAGGTAGGGAAGACCAAGGCAGTGAAGAAGTGGGATGAGATCCCCTGTAAACCGAGGCAGTCCGATTTTGACAGCCTTATCGCCTCTCAGGGTTTTCTCCCTGAGTATGGCTGCATGCTGCCGGCGGCCGGGCAAACGGCGGCGGACCCGCCCACCGGCTATATATCCCTTTATTGCCATTTTTTCACCCACTGCAACCTTCGTCTCCCAATGACAAGGTTTGTGGGTGCGCTGCTTAGGTTTTATGGGATTCATATATCCCAAGTCCATCCGTTTGGACTCGTGCGCATGACTCATTTTGAGTTCATGTGCAAATCTCAGCGCGAGGAGCCCACCCCTCGTCGCTTTCAATTTTTTTATAAGCCAAAGATCCAAGATTCTTGGTTCTCCTTCATTCCTCGCAGTCAGAAGGTCAAGTGCTGCACTGTTTCATTCAAGAGCCTTCATGACTGGTCTGAGAGATTTTTCTATATCAGGGCTGGTGTGATCCCCATCCGCATGACCATGCGCGCGATCTCTTCTGCGCCCGCGGATGTGGGTGTCTTTAAGAACCCAACTGGCGCCTGGGTTAAAAAGTTGACTGCCGAACCATCCCCCGCCAAGAACATTTGCGAGGAGGCGCTGGTGGGGGTTGGCATGAGCAGGAGGTGGGCCGACAGCGCGACTGAGCCTGTTATCCAAGTTGACGGCTTGTGTAAGTTAACTCATTGCATTACTTCTGCGCGAAATAATTCGTTTTGCTGATATCATTTGACTTGTTTTGTGCAGTCAGCAAGGAGTATGTCCACGCCGCCTACGATGAGCATATGGAGGGTGGCTCTGTCGCGCTGGGCACTGGGGAGGTTGGCTTCCCCGATCGCTTCGATGACATGTTCATCCCTGTTGATCTGGGATTTCGCTTTGACAGCGACGCGCCTGGTAAGCCCTTGTACTTATGCTTATGCCTTTATAATACCAAATTTGGTTAACATTTCTGTTGCACGTATTGTAGATGCGCTCAAAAACTACGAGCTGGAGCTCGCGGAAGAGGAGGAGGAGGAGGAGGAGGAGGCTGAGGTGCCCCAACTAAAGCGTAAATCTAAAGGGAAAACTGGCGCAGGGGCCAGTAAGAAACAGAAGAAAGATGATGTCCCTGTTGCCCAGGATCCTCCTATTCAGGCGAGGGGACTTGAGAAAACCCAGGAGTTTACCTCCAAGTTTTCCTTGTCTTCCCTGCCTCAAAATGTGGGCAGACCTCCTGTCCACACGAGGTATGGTGCCGCCACCTCCTCCCTTCGCGCGGCGGAAAAGGGAAGCGGCGCTGCGCCTGTTGTTTCCTCTTCGACAGGTATACTTTGCTTATCCTTTATGGTTCTATGAGCGCGATTCTGATAGAATTACTAATGAATCTTTGCTCACTCAAATGTTTGTAGAGCCGGCGACCTTGGTGGATCAACCTCAGGCGCAACAAGGTGCCGAGGCTGCGCCGGAGGTCGCTTCGAAGTCCCCTGTTTTACCCTCAAAAAAGGGGAGAATGGACTTCATGGCGATGTTTAACTCGCGAACGGCGTTGCGCCAAGGTATGTATTGCGCTTTTATTTTCTGACTTTTTTCTTTTAGATCAAGTCATGAACCATTTCTTTTTGTTGATTTTTTCATAGGAGTCATAGCTGGCGTACAAGCTGCTGGCGGCACTGCTGGCGCCGGTGCCAGCGCCGTTGGTTCTGCTCCTGCTCCTGCAAGCGCTGAATCTCCCCTCATCGGGATTACTAAGGAGCAGGAGGCCGTTTTACGCGCCGATCTGGCGGCGTCGAGACCTCCCTCACCTTCTCCTGCGCGCAGCCCTCCTCGCGAGACTGGTTTTGGTTCTTCCAGGTCGCAGGAGAAAAGGCCTGTTTCAGAGGAAGATGAGGAGGTTCAACTTGAAGACTCCGACGGCGGCCGCGCCAGCCCTGCAGCGCCACGAGATTTTGCGGCGCAGTCTTCTTGTGGGGCCGGCGCTGACTTTTCTGCTTCATCCCCGCAGGTATAGGTTCATTTTTGCTCCGCTGCGCGGACTTCCATATTAGTGTTTTGATGACTTAGATCATTACTTTGTGTTTGCAGGAAGCCGATCACATTTACCGCCCGAGATGGAATATTACTGAGGACAGCTCATTTCAGTCCATGGGTGTGTGTGAGGACTTCTGGGCTCATTCTGTGCCTCCAGCTGAAAGGAGGTTTCAGGAGGACCGCGCTCGCGTGGACTTGCTCAACGATCATCTGTTTGCTGGGTCGGCTTTCTTTGCTGCCTCCCAAGAGCTTCGCTATGATTACGTAAAGGTACGTGATGCTCTTGCGGAAGCCAAGCAAGAGGCTAAAGTGTCTGCTTGGAATCTTTCTGATGCTCGAGAGAGAGCTGAGAAACTCCAAGCAGAGCTCAGCGAGAACAGAGCAAGTGCCAACGCCGCCTTCGTGAAGCGCGGGCATGAGCTACAGGCTGCGCGAGAGAAGCTACAGGCGGCCGAGGTGGACGCGGCCAAGTACGCGCGGCGAGTGCGCGACTTGGAGCTGGACGCGGAGGCGCGTGACCAAGCTCTTGTGCAGTCTATAACTGACAAATCATCATTGGAGAGTGAGGTTGCGCGCCTGAAGAAGGAGCTTGCGGCCGCGCGGGCAGAGAAAGATGAAGCCTTGGCGACGGCAGCGTCTAGCCAGGAAGCACTCGATGCTGCGCGAGCGGAAAGGGAAGAGGCCTTGGCGGCAGCAGCGTCCGACAAAGAGGAGCTGAAACAGACCAAGGAAACTGTTGAGTTGTTAAACTCTCAGATTCCTGCTCTTGAGACGTCTGTTTCTTCCCTTGCGCAGGATCGCCAATGGCTAGTCTCACAGGGTATGACTCGTTGCGCTTATGCGATGAAATACTCAGACGAGTTTCAGGCCCTTGTGATGGATTGCAACGCTGCCTCGCGCTTGGTGGGTCGAGCTGAAGGGTTTAAAGATGGCTGTGAATATAGCATGCTGAAGAAGAACCCATCCGACTACCCTTATCAGCTCGACGTTGTCTGCGCGGACATGGCCGAGATGGGGGAGAAGTATTTGAATACTCCCATTCCCATCCTTGCGCAGGTATTTTAACCTTAATGAGTTTACCTTGACTTATTTTCCTAGTCTTTTTGTACTCATATTTTTCCTTATGATTTGCAGATATCCGCGCTCGCAGACCAGCCCGATCTCGGCGCGCTAAAGAAATTACTTGACGAGTGCGAAGGGGCTGGTGGCGGCGATGATGGCGCGGGGAATGCTGCCCCTGCTAGCGGCTCTGGCGTGGCCAAAGGACCCGCTCCTGACACTATTGTGATAGAAGGCGACTCCATTCAGGACGAACATCTTGACTATGGTCAGTTTGGAGATGACGAGGAGTGGGCTGCGCCAGATGCTGAGGGCGGTGATGAGGAGGGCGATGAAGAGGCTGACGTCGATATAGAGACTTGAGAAGCCCTTCATGTTTTTTTTTTTTTATTTGTAGTTTGTATCTCATCACTTTGTAAATTTGTAAACTTCAATGCTTTGGAATGAAATTTTTTTTCCCTTTATTCGCATCTTGCGCATTCCCAATTCATCTCTTTATATTGCATGTTTGCTTGTTGAATATAAGATATGCTTGCACGTTGAAATAAGAACAAGGTTGTAAGGAAATTATTTTACTTAATCCTTGTCATATTGTAAGTGATTTTGCAATATCCTGATTATGTTGACACGTGCCTTGGCGTTTCATTATTCCTCTTTTGCGCGACGTTATCGCGCATTTATAATAGGGAATTATGAGTTTTTTAGCCTTTACGTGTCAGCATGTGTTACTCAGATATCCATTACAATTTCATGCGCGACCTCGACCTGAGACCTTAACAACTATGTTTTGGCATGTGCTTTGCCTTAGTTGTGCTTAGGTATTTTTATGGTCAGGCTGCGCAGCATGTAGGATGGATGTTGTGAGTGATTTGAGCTAAGGCTCACATTATTGGGCAAAGGCCCTGACATTTTAGAGTTAAGACTCGTTAACGCGTTTGAGCTTGAAGCTCGCGCATGTATGTTTTACTTCGTTTTATTTTTTGTTTTGATGTCAATACAATGTTGTCATATTGCTCAAAATTAATAAAGGGAAGTGTGAAACATGTATGCAAAAGGTAATAGAATCCACATTAAGAGAAGATAGCGCGTATCATTATTCATAATGGCTTAAAAAGCCTTGATTACAAACTTGACAATTTTTACATGAAACATTTTCTAAGCTATGCCGCGTTCCATGCGCGCGGGATCTTCTTTCCATTCAAATCTTTTAAAGCGTATGCGCCTTTTCCCAATTCTTCCGAGACTTGATAAGGTCCCTCCCAATTAGGGGACATCTTTCCCGGGGGTATCGCGCGGCTAGCTTCATTGTTTCGAAGGACAAAATTATTCTTCTTGAAGTGGCATTCTTTCACGCGCTGATTGTAATATTTTTCCAGTTTTTTCTTGTACTTGGCTTCACTGATGATAGCCGCCTCTCTGCGCCCTTCAAGTAAGTTGAGATCCAACCTCCTTTCGCGCTCGTTATCAATCTTGTTCATCATGAGCACTCTATGGGATGGGCATCCAATTTCTGCTGGAATCATAGCCTCCGTTCCATAGGTTAGGCTGAACGGGGATTCGCCATTGCTGGTTTTGCTTAATGTCCTGTGCGCCCACAGGACATTAGGTAGCTCTTCGACCCAAGAATGGGATTCTCCCTCCAACCTTTTCTTCAGCCCATTTAACAAGCTTTGATTCGCGCGCTCCACTTGGCCATTCCTCTGAGGGTGGTATACCGAAGTGAAGATTTGGTTGATGCGCAATTCCTTGAGCCAGCTGGATATCTTCCTGTCAGTGAATTGTTTGCCATTATTGTTCACAATTTCCATGGGCAAGCCAAAACGGCATATGATGTGGCTCCAGATAAATTGCTTCATCGCCTCGGCTATAATTTTTGCTAGTGGCTTGGCTTCAACCCATTTTGTGAAATAGTCTACTGCCACTACCAAAAATTTTACTCGCCCTTGCGCTTGCGGTAGGGGGCCCACAATATCGATGGCCCATTTGTGGAAAGGCCATGCGGAGGTCACCGGAATCAAGTTGTTCTTTGGCCGCATGGTGTTTGGCGCATAGCTCTGACACGCTTTGCATTTTTGGATCTCTTTTAAAGCGTCCAAGTACATGCCTGGCCAATAGTAACCTGCGCTCATTGCCTTGGCAACCACCATGCGCGGGCCAGCATGAATTCCACAGATTCCTTCGTGTATCTCTCTGATCACATAGCTTGCTTCCTCAGCATCTAGGCATTTCATGAGCGGTCCAAGATAAGAGCGTCGATATAATGTACCATCAAGCAGTTCATAGTTCTGCGACTTGTGTCTTATCTTCCTCGCCTGTGCGCGATTGTCCGGTACCTTTCCTTCCTTCAAGAATTCCATTATTGGAGTTATCCATGATGAAGGGGTTGTATGAGTTACAAGGACAGACTTCGCTACCACCGACGGGTTGCTCATTACTTCTACCCTGACATCTTTGCCAAAGTGATCGAAGCTGGTTGATGCCATCTTACTCAGCGCGTCAGCAGACTTGTTTTCACTGCGCGGAATATGTATGATTCTGAAGCAGTCAAATTGCTCGATGAGCTTTTTCGCCTGCTCTAGATACAGAGGCATGGTGTTCTCCTTGGCATCATAAAGGCCATTGACCTGTGCTGCTACCAAGTATGAATCAACATGGGCCTCTAGCTTTTTAACTCCGAATTTGTGCGTGATGCGCAGGCCAGCCAGCAGGGATTCATACTCAGCTTCATTGTTGGTGCTCTTGAAGTCCAACCTGATGGCGTAAGTATATTCCTGATTCTCTGGATCCACCAGTTTGAGGCCTGCGCCGGATCCTTCGTTGTTTGAAGCTCCGTCAGTGAATAATCTCCAAACATTTTCTTCATCATTGGCTCGCGGAGGGTCTACCTCGCGCTGAGCCTCTTCAATTTTTCCCTCGGGGATTTCTGCGATGAAATCAGCTAAGACTTGTCCCTTTATTGCTGGACGGGGCTTATAGGCGATCGTGTGCTCTCCTAATTCCAGCGCCCATTTTGTCAGCCTTCCCGAGAGCGCGGGACGCCGCAAGACTTGCTTTCCATGATGGAGTAGCGCGTCTCAGGATCTGTCAGCACCCGACTCACATAGTATATTGGCGTTTGGATTCCCTTGCGATCCACCAACAATACTGCGCCGATGGCGCGCTCTCCTGCTGATAGGTACAATGTCAAGATTTCACCAGGAAGTGGAGCTGTGAGCGCGGGCAGATTTATCAAACATTCTTTTATCTCACTGAAAGCTTGCTCGGCCTCAGGAGTCCATTTGAATTGGCTTTTCTTTAAGCAATTTCTCAATGTGTTGACAAATGGGGTAGATTTGCTTGCATGGTTCGCTAGGAACCTGTTGATTGATACCAATCTCCCATTCAACTTTTGGACTTCTTTCATGGTGGATGGCGAGGGCATGTCAAGGATGGCCTCCACCTTCTCTGGGTTCACCTTGAAACCATCCTTGGTGACCATTACACCTAGGAATTTTCCTTCGTGTACGCCGAAAGTGCATTTGCTCGGATTGAGCTTCATGTTAACTTCCTTTAGGCGCCCAAGGGTTTCTTCGATGTCTTTGAGCATTTGTTTTTCCTCCCTGCTTTTGATCACCAAATCATCCACGTAGACTTCTAGGTTTCTTCCGATTTGCTCGTTGAAAACGGCATCCATAAGTCTTTGGTAGGTGGCTCCCGCATTCTTCAAACCAAAGGGCATTTTTGTGTAACAAAAAACACCCTTGTCGGTTCTGAAGGCGGTCTTGTCCTCGTCTTGTGGTGCCATTTGAATCTGGTGATAGCCCTTGTAGGCATCCAGGAAACATTTGAGCTTGAATGGCGCCACGGAGTCCACCTTTGCGTCGATGTTTGGGAGGGGGTAACAATCTTTTGGGCATGCTTTGTTGAGGTCCTTGAAGTCAATGCACATCCTCCACGACCCGTTACTTTTCTTTACCATCACAGGATTGGCTACCCATGTCTGGTATCGTATCGGGCGGATGATGTTTGCGCGCAGTAGATCCTCAACCTGCTCATTCATGGCCTTCGCCTTCTCATCCCCCATGACTCTCTTTTTTTGAGCAATTGGCTCTACAGACTTGAACGTATTGAGAGAATGTTGCGACAGGTCTCGCGGAACCCCAGTCATATCAGAGTGTTGCCACGCGAAGACCGACATATATGCTGTGAGCAATCTTTTCATTCTCAACCTCGTGTCGTCTGATATCGTAGCGCCAATTGTGATTGTCTGCTCCGGGAATTTTGGGTTGAGAATCCATTCCTCTGGCGCGTTGTCTACCATTGGAAGTTTCATTCTCCCTTCCCGCGGAGTACTTGTCACTGCACACAAATGATCTCGGTATACAAATGTTACACCTGTTGGTGTTGGGAACCCCAACGCGCCGTGCGCTGGCGACGGTATGGCGTTGAATTGGGCAATCGTTCCTCTACCCAAGATCATATTGTGGCATGAAGTGGTGGGCAAGACCAAGAAGTTGACAACTTCGGCTCGCTTGTGTTTCTCATCCCCCATAGTTAGTTCAAATTGTATTTGACCTAGGGGATGAATGATTTCATTTGAAACACCAGAGATTGGTGCATTCACAATTTCAAGCCTTGCTTGGTCTGCTGGATCCAGCTTCCTGAAACATTGCTCATACATGATGTCTGATTCGCTGCCAGTGTCCACCAGGACTTTTGACACTTCATAATGAGCAATGTGTGTAGTGATGACAAGAGGACTGCTGATAGAAGGGCCTCCCCTGATTCTTGGGAAGATTACTTGTTGCTCGCGCCAATCTCCTTGGATTTGCGCGCTTCTCTTTCTTGATCTTTGCCCTTGCCTTCCTCCCTCGGCTACACAGATTCTTTTGAACTTTTTACTGGCAGAGGCTCCTTCTGGTTGTTCATTTTCTGGTCTTGAGTTTTTCACCAGGTGAGCCAGCTTGCCTGATTTCACATCTTTTTCAATTGCATCCTTCAAGTGGTGGCATGCATCAGTGTTGTGTCCTGTGGACTTGTGAAACTCACAATACTTGCCACTGTTTGATGGTCCCTTGTGGTGTAGTGGCTTGGGGCTTTTGAACTGGACATTCTCAGTGCTTAACACTTGTGAAGGCGTTTTAGTGAGGGGAGTCCATATTCTTGGCAGAGGTCTGTTAGGATCTCTGCCGCCTTCCCTCTTGTCACCCTCCCCGCGATTACGAACGTCTTTTTGGGGCTGGGGTGAGCTTGGTTGCGCCTGCTTTTCTGCGGAAGAAAAACTGGTTGGTTGCAACCTGGACCATACAGAGTTCTGTTTGCCCCTTCTTTCGTTGTTGCGCGGTGCCTTTGCTTGATGCCCTCTTTCTCTCGCTCTATCTTGGGCAATTTGTTTTTCATTTCTCGCGAAGACTCGCAATGCTTCCATTAGCTTGGCCCAAGTGGTTGGCATGCCATCTCTGCTCACGAGAGCTCGGCGGAGTTGATCACTGCGCGCGCCTTGTATAAAGGCCACGCGCAATAGTTGCTCAGTGATACCTCCGATTGCCAGAGACTCCTGATTGAAACGAGTTATGTAGTCTTCAATCGTTTCATCATTCCTGCACACGCAGTGCATGATGTCATCAGGGTCGCGCGTGTGTCTGCGCTGCTGTACGAAATGAGCTTGGAACTTTTCCAATAGTTCCTCGAACCCATCGATTTGCCCAGTCGGCAAGCTTTCGAACCAGACACGCGCCGCGCCCGTGAGGCAGCGAGCAAACATGTGACACCATGTTGGCATCGTCCAGCTTTCTAGGTTTCCAGTGTTGTAAAAACCTTGTAAGAAATCGTCTGGATCTGTTGTGCCGTCATATTTGCCCAAACCACTTGGCATCTTGGTTTTGTGCTGAATGGGGGCCTTCGCGATGCGCTCAGTGAATTTTGAATGTTTCACCAAGATGGCTGGCCTGTACGGTGTGGTTACGTCCACTTGCCCTCTCACTGGTGGGCTGTACGGTGTGTACAGATCCAGATCGGCTTTGGCTCCAGGCGCCATGTTCATGTGCGCGCGGAGCTGTGAGCCTCCTGCATGAGTATCTCGCGTCTTCCTCATGCTGTGCACTTCTTCATCACTAAACTCAGCGTGTTCAGTGTGAACAGAGTGACCATCTTCCGGCGCGCGCGCCCTTTTTGTTCCATGAACGGTTTGCTTATCAAATGCTTGCCTTTGTGTTAAGTCGGCTAACTTTTTGTGTTTGACCAGCTCATTGTACTTGTCCATTAGACGTCGCTGCTCGTTTATGAGACATTCTTTAGGGTCATTGGTTTCATCTTCTGGACCCATTGGTCCTTTTTGTTTCGCGCCGGTAAGATTTTGGAACGTGAGATCGTCTGGAGGAGTTTCAGTCTGGCCATGAGGAGTTGTGATGAAGGGATGGTTACTGGTGGTGCGCGTAGAATCACGCGGCACCCTCAGAAACTGCTGTCCCTCATTAACATCCTCACGCTCAATATCCTCCAGAACTTGATCGCTGTTACGAACACCAGAAACCATGGTGAAATTTTTTTTTAGAGAACTGATGAGATTTTGTTGCCGTTGTAACAGGTGATGGCGCCAATGAAGAGACGTGGATCGACTCACTGGTGGACGATCAACTTTCCTCGGGTGTGATTATGCTATTTCACCGATGGTTCTCTGGAATCTGGATTCTTCCACCTACAAAATGAACAGCACCGTAAACTTACCCCTCAGAAAGGGACAGAGGGGTCCTCTTTGGGGTAACCCTCCGGTGTGAGAATAAGAGTTTGTAGGAGAAGATAATAATCTGAGAGTAAGGAATTGGAGTGTATCAGCTTAATATTGCGTGATACTGTGTAATAGGGCATACCTCTCCTTGTGGAGTTGATGTGGTATTTATAGTGCTAGGGTTTCCAATGATTGGGCTCAGACCCAATTAGGGCCTTTTGGCCTCCTCCAACTGCTTTGCGCCACGTGTCCTTGGGACACCTGGTGCTTTTTCATTGATTATTCTCTGACCCATGTGCAATCACGTGGTAGCACATGGGTTTTGCTGAGTTGTCCACCTTTCATTGGCAGCTGTCAACATCAGCATATTCTTATTCCTTAAAAAGATACCTTCTGGAAGGTTGTCTGACGTGCACAATCAAGGTTGCCCTTATCCTGATTTGGATAAGGACGAGGTTGATTATGTGCATGTGTGATATGCGCCTATCCTGAGGATGCGCGAGGTCTTCTCTTTATTCTCACGCGCAGATGTTTCATGCGCAGATGTGATATGCACAAGCATGTGATATGCGCCACGCGCGGATGCGCCACGCGCAGATGTGATATGCGTCACGCGCGGATGCGTCACGCGCAGATGTGATATGCGTGAGCATATATGGTGCGTGAGCATATGTGATGCGTGAGCATATGTGATGCCTGAGCATATGTGATGCATGAGCATATGTGATGCCTGAGCATGTGATGCATGAGCATATGTGATATGCGTGAGCATATGTGATATGCGCCATGCGCATAGGTTTTGGCTTTGTGCCTTCATAATATCTTGATTTCAAGCCTCTTGTCTATATCTTGTGGGTTGACCCGCCTCGCTCGGTGTTGAGGCGGGTACATACCTCTTCAGATTGTATATTATTTTGTTGATATTCCAAATAAGTTCCATATTATAAAATATTATATCTTGGTTTATTTTGTTTTTTAGGTTCTGAAGCAAAATGTCTTTCTTTTGGTGGAATGTTGAAGAAGTTGATGGTGGGCTAATATGATTACAACATGTTTATGTCTTCGTTTTTTTTTTTTTTTGCTTTTAAGTATATATTAAGTTTGTGTAAGTATTAAGTCTTTATGTACACAATCTGAATGTTTAATATTATGGTACAAACTTATGTTAAATATTTGTCTTGGTTTAAAATGTGAGTTATGAAATTTTATGGTTTGTTGATACGTTTTTTCACCCGTGTGTAACACGGGCTATATCCTAGTTATTATATCAAGTAATCTATACTCAAGATGTTAATACAATAACTTTGATGGGTTATATCTATCTCTAAGATACATTTATACTAGTTAGCCAACCACATTTACTTACGGCCAACTAGATTCATTCATGTTCAACAATTTGACATAAATGTCCAACTACTTGACATTTATGTACAATAGCCAAACTTATGGCTAATTACCATGTAACACCTTAATCTTATACACTAAAATAAGATACTTATGCCTGGACCTAATATGTCTAACTTAATTAATTACCAACATTCACCCCCCCTAAATTTCCGAGTCGCATCTCATGAACATATTGTAGTTAAGAAACATAGCCAACTATATATGACTAACTTGTCAATATTGGTCCGTCAAGTTAACTAACTTGTAACTTTATTGACTATTTAGGTTTAAAATTGGTGAAACTAAGGTTTTTTAATTGTTGCACTCTATAATATTTGTTTCTTTGTTAGTTATTCTATTTCTGAATTTACGATATTTCGGTTATCAAACAATTCAATTATGTTTCTTTTCTAGTAAATTTGATGGCTCATGTTTAGTAATATTTCAATGCAAGCTTTTCATCAGATCTTATGTATTCCGCAAGTAATGAATTAGGCATGCTTATTCAACATAGATTTTGTGAGGAAACATAGCTCATGTGTCACACCCCAACCTACGGCGGAAATGTCGGGGCTCGAACTGATTGTCACAGCTCTCAAGGTACTATCATAAATTATTTAAATGACAATATCTATTAATTAAATTAAGTTTTCAAATAAATCAAATACAACAAATACATAATCCACAATCATACAACTTATATCATAAATGATCTTGATTAATTATTTTCTAACTTAAATTCTTCACTAAGTCTTCACCAACCTGCACTAAATTGCTACGATAATCTGCATATGCGTATAAAATAGAATTTTGTCAACAACATATGTTGAGTGAGCAACACACCAATTTAAATATACATATAGTATATACATAAAAATAAGTATTGCAACAAGTCATATGAGAATAACAAATTAACCAAATGAGAAAGTATAACTAAGATGTCAAGAAACACAAAGGCTAACGACTGGCGTATGATCATACTAGACTGAGATTATGCTGGACCTCTCCGAATGCGGAAGCATATAAAGCAAATAAGCACATAAACAAGTAAGGTATAAGTTGTTAACACATAAGACAATAGTTGCAGTTTTGAGTATAAGTATATATGAGAAATATAATTTACGCATATGTCCCAAACACGTGAGAAAACGAGTAAAATAGGGGAATGCGGTACTCACCTCGTTAGACGAACAATAGTGAAAAGAGAAGTATTAAAAATTGACGATAAAGCCTAATAAGGAAAATAGAATACGAAGATACTAATTAAACGAAACAGATCGAATAGGAGAGCTCATTAATCAAAATTATTATGAAGTAAATATTATATTCTTTTTAATCATAATTAATATAATATTTTATTTTATATAAAGATATTATATGAAAAATTATTAGTTTTGTTAAATTACAAATAAAGTATATTATAATAATACATAAGTAAAACGCATCTTTAAAAATATTATTAATTTACTAATCCGTTTCAAAAGTGTATAATATTTAATATAATACATAAAAATATTATAAAATACATCTTTAAAAATTATAAGTTTGTTAGAGTGTATAAATATATATAAAGTTTGTCCTTTGTGTGTGTATATATATAATTTATATATATATATATAGAAAACCAAAACTATTAGTTTACGTGATATTATATATACGTATATGTATAATTAATTACACGTATACGTACATACACGGACAAGAGACACGAGAAAACAAGTATTATTGTCGGTTTTATAAAAAGATAATCTAGCTGGGACTCGAACCTGCGACCTACCACTCCGCAACAAGATGCTAACCACTGGGCCAACAAGTTCATGCATCATAAACTGAAAATCCTTTAATACAAATAAACAGAGACAACACCAGTATGAACCATAAACCCTAACAATTCAAGTTATTAAATCCGTTATCTTTAATCATTTAAGTCTTAGGGCTTTTGATAAACATGAATCCGTGATCAAGACAATGTATTTATTTACCTCGTACGAAGATCAGAGAGGGATTAATCAGACAGAAGCTGGCCGGCGCTAACAATTTATGAACGAACAACAGATAGACCAAACTAATCTAATTAAGTATAGGGGTAATGTCGGCTACTATCTAAAGATCGTATCCTGCAAATTAATTGGAATATAACAAACGATTTCGTGTTCAATAGGTTAACGATTTTCGGTTTGAATAAAAAGGAAATACGGATCAATAATTGATACAATTAACTGATACAAATCGCTGATTAGGCCGGATATACTATTATTAGGCGATTTACAAGATCAAATACATGATAACAACGATAATTAAGGTCCAAGTTAAATATTATTGAATTCAGGTTCAAGAAAATCCAAGTGAATACGGGTTTGTTTCATGGGTATGGTCAAAGGGTTACAAAATATGGATAATGGAATTATATTATATAATATTTACATTCTAGTCCCTGGGGAAAACAGATGGAAACACATTAGGGTAAAAGTTTAAGTTTTGGGTTAAAAATGCCAAAATGTATAAGTTGTAACTATATAATTAATTAAGTAATATAATAATAATTAATCTTCTCGATAAACCAAATATTATTTTATAGAATAACCCGAACATCAAAACGAAGCGGGTATTTATGTAAATTTGAAAACCCGAGTTGTTACATCATGTGTTTTGGTTGTGTTTGAAGATTCATGAGTTGATGTGATATGGGTGACAAGAACCATTATATTATGATCTGCCAGAGTATATGATGTTTCTATAAATTGGATTCTTTTACTAAACTTCTAAACTTCGCAACTTAATTCATTATTCATTTATTCATCTGTTTATCTTTTGTTGTGAAACAAGCCTAATAGCCAAACAATAGGAGATGAACATGTAGGGAGAAATATAGAGATTTCATTAATATGTGTGTATTACAAAGAGGGACATGAGATGTATATATAGGGTAGGAAAACTTGGGGAGAAAGCTAATCTATATTAGGTATTGATAAAAATAATATTATATATTTATAACACTCCCCCTTGGTTATCAACATAATACGCTTGAAGATGTTGCCTCATTAAAAACCTTGCTAAGAAAACCCAGTGGGACAAAACCATAGCTAAGGGAAAAAGAGTGCAATGCGTATTATCTCCCCTTGATTTATATATCCATTTAAATGGTAAATATTAATCTTCTGTGAAAGTTGTCCAAAACTTTTGTACTCGATCATTTGCATCTTCAGCCATTGACTTGCGAATCCTTAGGTTGAATAACGTTTCATGATCTTCATTTGAAAACTTCTATTGCTTCATCAGGTAAACACTATGATCCTCTTGTGTTTCTCTGCATCAACAAAACTAACCAAACTTGTTTTGATGGGTTAGTAAATATAAACACATTTCTTTCATACCTGAAATATATGTATTAACCCATTCTAATGTCTCATAGTTGGAAACATGCTAATAAATATATGTATTAACTGTTGGTGCATAATGTCAGTAGTTCAGTATCTAGTGATTTGTATGTGTCTGAAATCGTGTTAGATTGTTTGTGTTGTGTTTAGATAAGTTGTCTTACAAGTTCGCCTGATGTAAGCGAACTTGTGGACAAGCGAAGTTAAAGACAACTTCGCCTAGTCTGTTAGGCGAAGTTGTCGAAGCCTATATATGGTTAGCATACGGCTTGTTTTGCTTAAGGATTCAAGAACGTGTTTGTGTGATTGAATATCACGTGTTGAAGTGTTGCAATACAACGTGTCTTATTAATATTGTAACGTGTGTTCGTGTTTGGTTTTAACATATTATACATCTTATGCTCGTATCGTGTTACGTATGGATTCCGCACCTACGTATTATGAGATACTCCTATGTAGATCCGGCCGGGAACCTACAATTGGTATCAGAGCTTTTGCTCGTGATTGTGTGGTTCGGGATTATCACACGAGTGTTAAGATCGTTCCGTTCGACTATTCGCGGAACGAGTTTACATTGAAATACATAGTTTCTGTGTTTTACCCATCTCCCACCATCAAATATAACCCATTACACCTTCGCATACCTCGCAATACGTCAAATTAAAACCTGCAAAAACCTTGTGTTCATCAGGCGAAGTTGCCGTCACTGTTCATAGGGTTTAAGCGAAGTTATAAGGTTAAGCGAAGTTATCAATCAAGCGAAGTTAAGTATAAGCGAAGTTATCAATTAAGCGAAGTTGTTTGTTAAGCGAAGTTGAAGTTAAGCGAAGTTATAGATTTAAGCGAAGTTGAGGAAACAAGCGAAGTTAAGCTTAAGCGAAGTTAAGCATAACTTCGCCATCTGATCACTGTTCAAAATAAAAAAAAAATTAATACTTTCGTTGTGTTTTCGAGTCGTGTTTCTTTCAACGATGACTTCAATAAACATTACGGAACTGGTGAAAATGGAGGTTAAAGCCGGTTAAGCAACTAAGGCTCCAAAAATGCTTTTGGGTACCGATTTCGTTGCTTGGAAAGATCGGTTTGAACAGTATGTGAAATATCAAGATGCTAAGATGTGGGTGTGCATACAAGATGGATACATTCCACCAACGGCCTTGTTTGAGGGTCGTGAACAGATTAAGAAGTATAATAAGATGGAAGAGGAGGAAAAGAAGATGTATGAAGCAGAAAGTAAAGCTCATGCTGCAATAACGATGGCTCTTTCACAAGAGATTCTTCATACATTCAAGAAGTACAAAACTACTAGAGAGCTATGGGAAGCACTTGAAAATCGATATGAAGGTGATGTGGGGATCCGTGCTTCCAAAACAAAGCTACTAGAAACCCAATTCTCTGTATTCAAGTATCTGAAAAATGAATCACTTGACGATATCATCACCAGATATTATCACTTGATGACCGAGCTTAGCAATTACTCCATTGTATACAAAGAAGATGAGATAGTAGAGAAACTTCTTGATGCTCTTCCACCAAAATGGAAAATGTATACGGTTTTAATGAGAGAGGATAAAGAATTTGGCAATATTGATCTTGAAATAGCAGTCAATAAGTTACGAAATTTTGAGCTCAACATGGTTCGAAAGGAGACAACAACTGATCAGGTTCAGGATCCGGGAATGTATGGTGCGAAAGTCTCTCCAAGTTCAAGTTCAAAGTCAGAATCGTCTGCCTACTACTCAAAGGGAGAATCAAACTCCAACTCAACTCGAGATGGTCATGTGATTCTCAATATGGATGGCGACGTATGTTTCGTAGCTGGAGGTAGTAGTTCTTCAAAACCTCAAGCAACAACTTGTAATATATCCTCAAATGTTCCGAGCTACAATTACTCACAGATGCCCATGAGTGTTAAATCAGCTGAACAGCAGTTTGCTCTCTATGCATCCTTCATTGCATCGTATGAAAACTACATCAAAGGTAAAATAGTCGACCCTGCAACTTTGGATGAAGACTATGATCAGATCGATGCTGATGATTTAGAAGAGATGGATCTGCAATGGCAGATGGCTATGATTGTAAGAAGAGTTAAAAGATTCATGAAGAAAACAGGTAGAAAGTTTGTTGGAGAAAGACCAGGGTTTGACAAATCAAAAGTTAGATGTTACAACTGTCAACAAAATGGTCACTTTGCCAAGGAATGTACAAATGAGAGAGTCGAACGTAGTCAGAACAGACCTGCACAACAGAATGGGGGAGGTAGTGAGAACAGGGTTATGGTATCTAGACAGAATGGTGGATACAACTGGAACCTGCAAGTTGAGGAAGTGTTCGAACAGGCTAATTTGGTAAACATAGAGACTGAAGGAAGTGAGAGGGAGACGGGAGAAAATCAAGCCTATATGGCAGAAGTCAACGATCAGCTCTCTGAGGTAAGTTCTGAACTTCATTGCATACAATGTGAAAATCTGTCTGAACAATTGAAAACAATAACTGATCGATTTGTTAGTTTGGACGCACAATTTAAAACGTTAAAAGAAGATCATCACTATACTAAAACTAGAGAAAACAGTTACTCGGTAAAAATAAAAGCTAGTGAAAAGGACATCAGAAGTCTTAAAGCCAGTCTAGCCGAAAAAATACAAGTAATTGATCTTAGTTATGAAGTGTTAGAAGAAAAAACCAAACTAATTGCTGAAAGAGATAAACAGATTGTTGATTACCAGGTAAAAGTGGTGGAACTAAACAGAAAAATTGAACAGTTTAGAAATTCCTCAGCAATGCTTGATCACATTGTAAGTGTTCAACGTTCCCCAGTTAACAAAGGGGGAATTGGATTTTCTGAAGTTCCACCACCGTATAACCATAACTATACTTATAATCCTAGTAATCAGAAATCTGCTGATGTTGAGATTAATCAGACAGTTCCAGTCAAAATTTCGACTAAAGAACCTGAAGTTAGTAAAAGCGAAACGAGTAAGCCAATTCCTAATGTCAAGATTTCTGTTCCTAGTTCTGTCTCATCAAATTCGGACAAGTCATCAGAATCAGGTGAGATAAAGGAAGAGGTAACATTACTAAAACGGGGGGAGGAATATAAGTCTGATGAAAAGAGTTCTTCCCTAAACCCGTTCGTCCCACCGTATGTGAGACAAACGGGTAGTAATGTAACCTCAACATCTGAAACAACTGTTGAGACGAAAGTTGAACACATGAGTTGTTTTAGATGCAATCAAGTAGGGCACCTTATTGCTGATTGCCCTCTAAACCAGAGAAAATTTAGAGGAATGAGGCCTCCGAAAACTGAGTATAAAAAATATGGTAATTATTATACTGGTAAGAATGCGAACTCACCAAACTTCAGACATTGGACAAATCCAAGATTTCAAAGAAATTGATCTCAGTTTTTCCCAGTTAACAACAAAACTTACAATTATAATTCAGTTAATTCACTAAGGTTTGGATGGCCTCATAGTCAATCCTCAAGAAGATTTCCTTTCAGAACTCACAGAAATCATCCTCAAACTGACTTTGGGCAACCAAAGTACGGGAGGCTGTTTAACAGATTTAATCGACCCAAGACCAGTAGGTCTTGGGTCCCCAGATTTAATCTTTTGCTTTAATTGTGCAGGAACAGTTGAACAGGGCTGTAAACAATCTGTGGGTTGTGGACAGTGACTGTTCCTGGCACATGACTGGTAACAAGAATTTGTTACATGAATGGAAACCTGTTCAAGGAGGTAGGGTTAGTTTCGCTGGAGAGAGTGGAGGTAGAATCACTGGTATTGGAACGGTGACAAATGGAAAATTGAAGTTAGAAAAGGTGAATTTTGTTGAAGAATTGAAGCATAATCTGTTGAGTGTAGCTCAGATTTGTGACAAAGATTACACGGTGCATTTTACGAAAAATGAGGCAATTGTTCTTTATCCGGGTTTCAAGATTCCAGAGACATGGGTGGTGATGAAAGCTCCAAGAGAAAAGAACACGTATGTAATGGATATGAGGTCAACTGAGATGACATCAGAAGAGTCATGTCTTCTGTCGAAGGCGATTGAGTCCGAGTCCGAGTTATGGCACTGAAGAATGGGACATATACATCTTCGTAAAATGAATTACATTGTCAAAAATGGGCTAGTGCTTGGAGTTCTCTTGAAGAATTTTAACTTTGAAGATCAATGCTTATCATGCAAGAAGGGAAAGCAACACAAGAAACCTCATCACTCCAAGAAAGTTAACTCAATTGTCAGTACCCTAGATCTACTTCACATGGATCTCTTTGGTCCCGTGAATGTAAAGAGTCTAGGTGGAACGTCATACTGCTTGGTAGTAACCGATGATTACTCTCGATACTCTTGGGTATATTTTCTGAAGGCAAAAGATGAGACGGTTCAGTTGGTAATTAACTTGATTACCAAGGTTGAAAATATTGTTGGGAGAAAGGTTAAGTACATCAGGAGTGATAATGGGACAGAGTTCAAGAACTACCAGATGGAGATGTTCTGCTTACAGAAAGGGATAGACCATCAGTACAGCGCCCCGTATACTCCGCAACAAAATGGGGTGGCTGAGAGGAAGAATAGAACGCTAATTGAAGTAGCCAGAACCATGCTGGCTGATGCTAAACTTCCCGTGGTGTTCTGGGCAGAAGCTGTTGCCACAGCCTGTTATATCCTTAATCGTGTTTTAACTGTTAAAAGATTAAATAAAACCTGTTATGAACTCTTGCATGGTAGAAAACCAAACTTGAATGGTCTCGAACCTTTCGGGTCCCCATGTACGATATTAAAGACAAACTCGAAATTTGGTGAGAAAGCCGACGAAGGTATTTTAGTCGGATATGTTGTTGGTACACCCAACAGAAGAGTCTTTAATTTATCGAACAGCAAGGTTGAGGTGGTATGTAACACGGACATTACAAGTTACAAATCACCAAAGCCTAGCACGGGACCCGCTGAAGCTTTCGATTATGATAAGCTTTTCAAATCTTTTAATTTGCCTTACTTGGATTTTGCAGAAGTTGATGAGAAAATTGCTTCACAGATTCTGTATGACGAGGAGGAAAATGTTGTGCAACGTCCGCGATGCGATGAAAGTCAACCTTCTTCGTCAAGTGCCGTTGATACTTCTGCTGCCCCTAATGAAGAAGAATTCTACAATCCATTTCACTCTCAACATCAATCACCCATAGATGAACTCTCTTCGAACTTAGAAAACAATCTGGAGGTCAGTACAGTTCCGACTACTGGAATTCACAAAAATCACCCGTTGGTGAACGTGATAGGGGATCTGTCTGACGGTGTTCAAACAAGAAGAAGTCTGAATGAACACACTTGTGTTTACGCAAGCATTAAAGAAACGGGTATCATAAATGAATGTTTGTACACCTGCTTCATCAGCCAGATTGAACCAAAGAATTATCAAATGGCTCTAAAGGATAGCTCGTGGGTCGAAGCCATGCAAGAAGAGTTAGCACAGTTCGAGAAGATGGAAGTATGGAAATTAGTTGCAAAACCGAAGAATGTACATGCTATTAGAACAAAGTGGGTTTTTAAATGTAAGAGAGATGAGAAAGGGATAATCATAAGGAACAAGGCGAGGCTAGTAGTAAAAGGGTTTAATCAGCAAGAAGGAATCGACTACAATGAAGTGTTTGCTCCTGTGGCAAGATTGGAGGCAATTCGACTATTTTTGGCATTTGCTGCACACAATGAGATGAAGGTGTTCCAGTTAGATGTGAAAAGTGTCTTTCTTAATGGTAAAGTCGATGAGGTGGTGTACGTTGAACAACCTCCAGGTTTCCCTGACCCTGATTTTCCTAATCATGTGTACAAACTGAGCAAAGCGTTATATGGGATACATCAGGCCCCTCGTGCCTGGTACTCAACCTTGTCTGATTATTTGCTTGAGAATGGGTTCGAAAGAGGAAATATCGATAGCACGTTGTTCGTCAAGAGGAAAGGAGGAGATTTTCTACTAGTGCAAGTCTATGTGGACGACATCATTTTTGCTGCATCCAAAGTCGCCATGTGTCAGGATTTTGAAGCAGTCATGAAAAAGAGGTTTGAAATGAGCACCATGGGCTAATTAACTTTCTTTTTGGGATTGCAGGTAGACCAGAAGAAAGAAGGGATGTTTATTCATCAAACAAAATATGTCCATGATATGCTCAAACGCTTCAAGATGGAAGATAGCACCCCATTTGTTACTCCAGTTTGCGTCAACCACAAACTGGGTGCTGAGTCAGACAGTGATGAAGACGTGGACCCCACCCAATATCGAGCAATCATAGGTTCTTTAATGTATTTAACTGCATCTAGACCTGATATTATGTTTGCAGTTTGTCTTTGTGCTCATTTTCAGGCAAGCCCAAAGGAATCTCACATGAAGGGAGTGAAGAGGATACTTCGGTATCTTAAGGGCAAGCCTAAGTTGGGGTTGTGGTACACGAAAGGGGGAGAACTGGATTTGGTAGCCTACACGGATTCTGACTATGGAGGTTGCAATCAGAACAGGAAGTCGACAACCGGTGGATGTCAGTTTCTGGGAGGAAGATTGGTGTCATGGCAGTGCAAGAAGCAGACCTCAGTAGCCATTTCCACCTGTGAAGCAGAGTACATGGCAGCATCAAACTGCTGCTCCCAGGTTCTTTGGATACAACAGCAATTGCGCGTATACGGTCTGAATTTCACTCAAACTCCTATTTGCATTGATAACACTGCCGCAATCTCAGTAACTAACAATCCCGTCAAACACAGTAAAACTAAACATATTGACATTCGTCATCATTTTATACGGGATTGTGCTGAGAAGAAATTAATAGTGCTAGAAAAGGTTGATTCGTTAGATAATTTCGCCGATCTTTTTACTAAAGCGTTTGACCGAACTCGTTTTCAAAATCTTGTTGAACTTAATGGGATGATCAATCCCGTGTAACCGTGTTATTCGTTATTAAAAAAAAAAAAAAAAAAACATCACTATCACTTAGAATTATGTCGGTTGCTTCAGTTTGAAGGACACATCTTCGGATATGTTTGGTCCTTACTTCTACTAGTAGATTATGAGGATAGCCATTAACCAGATGACTGAAAGTGACCGGGGCGGTTTATGATGGGTTTTTATTCTTTCGCTGAAAAATAGTCGTTCATACTTAGTTAGAATGACACATACTCGTATGTGGTCGGTCCAGCTGATCCTTTGGATCTTCAGGATAGCCGTTTACCTGAAGACTTTGACTTGATCGGGGCGACAGAATTCAAAATTTTTTTATGGGAGATGATATAATTTTTCAAGTCTATAACTTCGTAAGAAGTTACAATACAATGTTTAATAGAAAATTGATTCAACCTTGGAAAGTGATAGACAAACTAATTCTATGTGCTTAACTAGTGAAGTTATTAGGCCTAAAAGACTCTAGAACAGTCATTGTATGTTATGATAGCTTTCTATGATGCGTAAAAGTAGAAGTGATACTAACTAAATCTCCTCGATTTAAAGTGGAGACTCATTCAGAGTTGTGCATGTCTCCATATACATCTTTCTGAATGATAGGCAGAAAAGTGATTACCCAGTCATACACGAGCCCGTGAGTGTTCTGATTACCGAGAAGATAGTGTGTCAAGCACCTGCAGTGATCCAGATTCGGGACTTGCAGTCGTCTACTATTTGAAGCTGTATTAATATCTTTAGTATTAAAAAAATGGTTGTTAAGCCTTCTGAAGCTTATGTTGTTATACTTATCAATCAAGAGGCAAAAACAAGAACGGGAAGAAGACTCCAAAGATCGATATGTACTCACTGTTTAATCATACACTACGGGTCGAGGTCAACTCGGGGTGACTTGGGGAAAGCCAAATACGCTTTGAGAATAGATAGGAGGCATCACAATCTCTGATGTGATGTCCATCTAAATTTTGAGCTTAATTGAACCTAATCCGTATCACAGAAGCGATGAAAACCGTACTAAGTTGTCTACCTGCTTACAACCTGTTTCTTTATGTCATAATACCGCTGAACATGGATCTATGTGAAAGCCATTTAATTAGTATGATTCCTGTTCGGATCTTTTCTAAAACATGCTAGTCCCCGTCAAGACTGAAATTTGATCCCGTTTACTTAATTCTCTAAAATTTTCTTTGCATATTTTATTTTATGGTTTAAAACTTGGTTACTTGGTTCTTTGATTATATAGTTTAACTCTTTAACGGAGCATTTTAAAAGACAGTTGCATTTTGTTCAAATGTTTAAGGGCCTGTTTTGTAAATTTAAAGCGAAGTTACAGGGGCGAAGTTTTTACAGGGCGAAGTTAAGGGTAAGCGAAGTTAACCTTAACTTAAATCTCTATATAAAGTGATTTTTTTTGTTCAAACCATTTCAATATTCTTAAATCTCCGGCGAACTTATCATATTATATTCCTCGGCGAACTTAAATCACGAATCGAACCTCGTTATTCTCTGTTTCCAATCCGTGTTAAAGGTGTGTAGGGTCGGTATGACTTATAATTCTTGTCATTGGTGTTAATCAGATGTCGTTTTGGTCCGAGTTGTGACCTCGTTCATGCAAACCTTTAAACACCCGTTAACCAATCTGCTTCTAATGTGTTCGTAACTCATTTGATCGTCTAAGATCTCTAATGTAACATCCGTTTTTGTTATCAATCACCAAATTCACCAATCAAATCAACTTAAGACTCTGAGTATTCGCCGTTTCAGTTCAGGCGAAGTTATGTTTAGGCGAAGTTATCCTCAAGTTCGCCTTATACTTAACTTCGCCTGCTGCTTTACATTATTTAAAAATTCTTATCTGTTATCCGGCGAAGTTATGTTTAAGGCGAAGTTGTACTCAACTTCGCCATATGTCTAACTTCGCCTACATTTAAGAAGTTATCATAACTTCGCTCATGGTAACAGGCGAAGTTATGATCTACTTTGTCGATGTTCTAACTTAGACCGTTTGTTGTGCAGATATGGCCGCTGTAGCAGGAGCTGGTGGTGACGGTGGTGACGAAGGTGGTGACAACAACAGACTATTCTTTCTGGGGCACAACATGTACATCACGTTGGATTCGGATGCTAGTGGTGTTGATGATTATCGCGAGATCATCTCCTTCTTAGTTCGCTCATGTATTTTCCATGCTATTACTACAACTCTACCCATTTCTCTACCGAACATTGAAGATTTCTGGCGAACGGTAGAATATGATTGTAGAGTTGAGCCTCCTGTTATGCGCGCCACAGTGAACAATCAGGTCGTGCAGTTCTCAGCAGATCAGATCAGGGTTGCATTGCAGTTCGGGCCTGAATCTACAAATTATCCAACTGACTTTCCGGCTCCATTCAGAGATGGTGCATTCTTACGGATGGGCTATTCGGGTCCTTTGGGTGACACTCAAAGACGAAAGGGGTTCCTACTGGATCAGTGGCGTTTTCTGATGCATGTGTTGATTGTGTGCATGTCGGGTCGTAAAGCTGGTACTGACGGTATGGGAGCGACGATGCAATCTGCCATGACCGCCCTGACTTACAACAAGCCTTACAGCTTCAGTCAGATGGTGTTTTATGAAATCGATCGTCAGAGATGCGCGGTCGCTCGTGAAAGATTTTTTATGTATCCCAGATTCTTGCAGATGATCTTGAACCATGTAGCTCCTACTCTACCTCAACGCCGTCCCATTCGATATGTAGAGAGTGTAAGCAAGAGGATCTTTGCGCAATGCAGGTCGTCGAGTGCTCGCAGTAAACCAGAGCTTCGTCCACGGCATACTCCATTATTTGGTTACTTGATAAACCCTGCTTATGTTGCTCCTCTTGGAGATGAATTTCGGGACCCAGCACCGCAACAGGCTGATGTTCCTCAACCACCACCTGTGGTACAGCAAGCATTGCCTGCTGATCCTGTTGTGGCACCGGAGGAACAGGTGGATCTTGAAGCTGCTTTCGGTGGCCAATTGTTCTTTGATATAGAGCGAGTTGATCCTGCTGCAGAAATTCAAGTTTCAGTAGCTGAGGTTTCAGCTGTTAATGTATCGACGGTGGCTACGTCTGTAGCTGATTCTGAGAGAACCGACTCTGACTCATCTGCTGATGATATTGCTGAAGCACGACAGATTCTAGTCACACAGGAAGGAATGCATGGAAAAAGAAAGAAAGACACGGATGACAGTGAATATGACTTTGAGGAGGAGTTAGACCGGTTGACACGTCGATCAAAAAGAGTCAGAACTGGTAAGGGTTCGGGAGCTGGTGAAAGCTCAGGGGTGGTTCGTTTCTCTCCACCCGCGTTATATGGTATGACTATGGTCCCTGCGTCGATGACTGTGACAGGACCGATCATCTCAAGTGCTCCCGTGATAACTACATCATCATCATTTAGCACTCCACCTACCACATTTCAATTTTCGGCTCCTGAGATAGTTTCTTTGCCACATCCTACTCTTACTCCATCGGAGGTTGCTGCAAGATTTGTTGAGTCGACATTAGTGGCTACTGCGGGGTTATCTGTGACAATACCACCTGCGGTTACTTTTCAGCCTGCTTCGGATATTCCAGCTAGTTTGGGAATACCTCCACCGTATGCGCAAGACGTTTCTCATATGCGGTTTGATTTTGATGCTACCTTATCTGATTCTGAAAGGATAGCGGCTCTTGAAATGGTGGTGGCTGAACAATCAAGAATAAATCTTATCCAGACTCAAGCTATCCAGCGCCTTGTTGCAGAAAATCAGATCCAATCGTCCATCCTGGTTGAGCACGGTAAACTTTTTGATGCTTTAAAACAGTTCTTAGCATCTCAGGGGGAGACGAGCTGCAAGGGCGATGAGTTGAGGACAAAGAAAAGTAATGACAGAGACGATGATCCCAATGCATCGAAAGGTGCAGATGGTGAGTTGCCAAGAACTGAACAAACTCTTGGGACTTCCACATCTCAGGGGGGAGTCAACTGGTACAACAGGTGGATCAGGGGGAGAAGATGTTGTGGTAGTAGATGATGAGGAGATGATCGATGATGATGTTGTAGGTGATGACGATGTGTTATCAGTTGAGGAGATTGAGAAGATAGGAGCTGAGATTGTGATTGATAGTGAGATTGAAGAGGGAGAGATTGTGGATGACAGTGTTGAACACGATATCCCAGATGTTGATAAGGCAAATGTGGGCCAAGATATGGAAAGTGATGAATCTGAATGGGAAGAGCAGCCGAGATGGAAAGAAGGCTACGCTCAGTGGTTTGTAAAGACAAAGAAGCCAGCGGTTCCGATCTTGTTCAAGAAAAGTTACAATATCAAAGGGTATGCTGAATCGAAAAAGGGTATTATATGCTGGTTGTATGATGAGCAGTTGAGATTATTTGTGATTAAACGTTTTGATGGGATTCAGTACTTTAGGAGGTTGTTGAGATCTTTGAATACCTTGCCTGAGTGTGAGGTGAAGGATTTGGCTAAGTTGGGGTTGATTAATAGAAGTGATGATAATATGGCCAGAATTATTGGGAAGATTGTGTGGAAAGAAAGTATAAAAGAGAAAAAGTTTGAGTTGTTAAAGGCGCAGAAAGGGAAGCTCGTTGAAGATAAGGAAAGAGGAATGTGAGCTGATGGCAAACCCTGGATGGTAATGAAATATAAGCTGATCCAGTGTTTGAAAGAAGTGTCGATGAAACCAATACCCAAGGATGTCTTAAAGAATCTAAAGTGGTGGTATGTTGATAGTCAAACAGCTGAAGCGGTTATGGAGGATGAAGATGAACAAGAAGTTCTGAGAGTGTATGATCCCATGCACTTGGTAAATTTGTCTCAAGCTGACTTGCAGGTGCTAAACGAGAAAAAGATATTCTATATTCCTGCATGGAAAGATGAAGCCAAGAAATATTAGAGAGTTGTTTCTGTTTGTGTCAGAGAAGGCGTTCATGCTTGAAGACGTGTGACACGAGATTTTTGGGATTACAAGACACGTGATTGAAGATAGAGATATGAAGCTACTGCCAAGGGGGAGTCTGTTGGTGCATAATGTCAGTAGTTCAGTATCTAGTGATATGTATGTGTCTGAAATCGTGTTAGATTGTTTGTGTTGTGTTTAGATAAGTTGTCTCACAAGTTCGCCTGATGTAAGCGAACTTGTGGACAAGCGAAGTTAAAGACAACTTCGCCTAGTCTGTTAGGCGAAGTTGTCGAAGCCTATATATGGTTAGCATACGGCTTGTTTTGCTTAAGGATTCAAGAACGTGTTTGTGTGATTGAATATCACGTGTTGAAGTGTTACAATACAACGTGTCTTATTAGTATTGTAACGTGTGTTCGTGTTTGGTTTTAACATATTATACATCTTACGCTCGTATCGTGTTACGTAGGGATTCCGCACCTACGTATTACGAGATACTCCTGTGTAGATCCGGCTGGGAACCTACATTCACCCATTCTAATGTCTCATAGTAGGAAACATGCTAATAAATAAACATAAAGAAAATAATAATCATATATACCTAACCAGTATGACATAACATACATATGCATTTAATATGGTATTTCTGAACCAATAATATTTCATATTCAGATAGACAATGATATAGAGCCATTGTTAGACATCCTTTAATATGCTAAAAGGATTCAAATTGTCCATGGTAAAATGTCTCAACATTTTCTAGATGCACTTTGATGGATTTATAAACATATAATTACACATATACTCGAACTATAAGTCGAACAATAATCACACCGTGTCAAGGTCTTTCAAAAACAATTTTCTCTTTAAAAGCTCATAAGTTTCTCTCGGTGATATGCATATCATCATTGTAAAATGTGATTATAATGACCTTTTAAGAGTGAAATTTTGATAAAAGTATGGCTAATTATATTCAACTTATCTCCCTCTTTATCAAAATATCTCTTGATTTGTGCCAAGCTCAATTCGAATAGTTTAGTCCATACGTAATAAGCATAAATCCATGCATTTGCCAATCCATCATGGATTTCTTTTCAACTTGACAAATTATGCATACACTTTCACTTTTTTCAGGATTTTTGTTGCCTAAACTTGCTCATTAATACATCATTTTGTATCACATATCAAAAATCCATATTGTACAAATTCTTTGTTTATTGAGATATTGTACTCATCATGTGCATTTTATTCTATGTGTATGCTTATTGATGCACAGAAGATATATCAATTAATCTTTCAAGTATTCAATTACCTTAGAAACTCTTCAAGAGTTCCATTTATTCTCAACATATTCAACAATCGTAAAGTATTCAAATATGACTCTATACACAACAATTATTATGTTCTAGGGAACTTACTTTACATTATTTGATAATTCCTATCCTTCATAGATTTTCTTGTAAACTTTTAGTATCAACTGAACAGCAATATATATTAAACGCATATCAATTCTCTCTTTATATTACCAAACTATTTAGATATCGGAAATTCATTTCTTCCACCATTGGAGAATGCGTCTCCACATAATTAATCATGGGTCTTTGCAAAATCCTTGTGCTACCAATTTTGCGTTATATCACTTTATTTAATTTTCATAACTCACATAAAAGGCCCGTTTATATCTAACACATTTTACAACTTTTGTTGTACGAACTGCTGGTCCAACAAACTTTCCATTTTTAGAGAATCAACTCTTGCCTGTTTGCGTCTTTCCACTTTGGCCAATCATTTTTCATAGGCAGATTTAGAATATTGATCCTCATCATCATTTCAAGCGCTAATTATATATATAAATGAAAGTATAACGACGTCGACTTTATTTCGATTCCGTATATCTCTATAGACATGATACAATAATTTAATGAGAGCTCTTTGTTTTCAGGTACCTAAGGTTCTTTAAGAACCATCATGTCTAA
Source organism: Bidens hawaiensis (assembly GCF_021521415.1). Taxonomy (NCBI): domain Eukaryota; kingdom Viridiplantae; phylum Streptophyta; class Magnoliopsida; order Asterales; family Asteraceae; genus Bidens; species Bidens hawaiensis. Next base: position 52,249 of record NW_027494377.1, read on the forward strand.
TCTCATTCAAGAGACCTTTTACTGCACCTCGACTTGACCATCTTTATTACTTGCTCCAATTTTCAAGAAAATTTTACCTTTGGAACCGATCAATCTACCACGCTACAAGCGTGCATTAGAATTATTATCAATATGCGTTTGTCCTTCTGGGACATTTATTAATTGGAGCATTAGCAGTTCGTATATGTGTCTTAGCTAGACACTCTCTTTTGGTCAGTGAATCGTCCGGTAATTCATTCGTTAATTTTTATTCATGAATTATCCTTTGAACTTTTAGTTCATATAATTTAGTTTGAGAATCAATGATAATTCATTCTAATTAAATTCTTTTTCCAACTGCTATATTTCTCCCCCTAATGTTGGGAATGCTGATTCACTAAAGTGAAAACTAATGAGCTATAAACAAATATCACATTAACAGCTCTAAGTATATAATTTTAGATATTGACATAAATTCCCAACTTTCTTTGTGGCCTCATCTTTGTGTCTTGTGGTGGATTAATTTCAGTATATAACACACATTAGATGAGAAATACTTGGTTACTGACCAAAAACCAATTACAATGGGAGGAAGTATCATAAATTCTTGGCTTGATGTGAATTAGTTTTTAAGACATGTAATATCATATGTACTCAAATACAAACATGGACATTTGTTCTTGTGATAATTGCCTTTGCAACTAATTATAGACGTGGAGTAAGCGTCTTTAACAAAACAATTTATGAAATAACATACTCTGTTATGAAGTTCAACACTTATTTCAATGATCATTATTAACTTGGAATCAAATCATTATTAAACCGAATATAATATACCAATCTGGAATAATATGCTTGCTATCTTATTAGCTAAGTCATAGATCATGCAAACATGAAGTTGCGATCTTGATAACCATTTTGACGATGCATCGATTTTCAAAAGACTAAATGGTATCATGTTAGGATATGTGTATCCTTTTCTCAATTCCATAACATCTAGGGATTCACACCCTCCTTCAGTTGGTAAATAAATGACTTCCACTGTGAGCAATATTACATGTATAATGAAGAATCTTTTGGTTCCTCAATAAATTTCACACCATTGACTCGGTGTGGTCTAACCGGTAACGCCATAAGATACTCATGATCCATAAACTTTAGGTTTATGATCGTATATGTATCAATGCTTCTTTACAACTTGAAAATACTAATTAAATTTACTTTTTCTTTATTAGTCAGATATCATCAAACGAAAATTCACCCTACGCCCTTAAGTCTATCCTTGAGAAGGAGAAACTGAACGTACAACTTCATCGAATGGCACCGCAACTTAAGACTCGTTCTTACTATGGCAAAGCGCCTGTATGTTCTCGATGGACCTGTTCCAAACGAGTCTGAAAACAACACAGCCGCAGCTCGAAAAGCTCTTGACAAGCATAGGGATGGCTCGGCTGAGTCCTCCTGTATTATGCTAGCCACCATGACTTCTGAGCTTGCTAAAGGCTTATTTTATAGAATAACCCGAACATCAAAACGAAACAGGTATTTATGTAAATTTGAAAACCCGAGTTGTTACATCATGTGTTTTGGTTGTGCTTGAAGATTCATGAATTGATGTGAATTGTGTGACAAGAACCATTATATTATGATCTGCCTGAGTATATGATGTTTCTATAAATAAGATTCTTTTACTAAACTTCTAAACTTCGCAACTTAATTCATTATTCATTTATTCATCTATTTATCTTTTCTATAATTATTTCCTTTATATATTAACTAGCTTTATAACTCGTGTGATGCACGGGATGCTTAAAAGAAATACAATTAAGTTATAGAAATTAAATGATTAAATTTTAAAAACCCTATATTTAAATGGTTTTATAAGTTCAAGTTATAAATATTCTAATGGAATATACATAAGAATGGTGTATTCTCACTTAATTTCTTCAGAATCACGAAAAGATGCACTTAGTGATTTTATAAGTTGTAATTATACTTTTTAATAAAGTGACGAATTCTAACAAATGATGATAAGATGTTTCATTATAAATGACATAAAAAAGAACATCATATATAAAATTAGGAAGAATAAAATACGATTTTGTATTACGGTTTCGTAAGAGATGGATGAAAACTCCATGGATCCATGGAGGTTGAATGAATATGAGAGAATAATATTGCTATTCATTCACAATTTCTTTTTGTCCTTATAATCTTAGACTTATAAAAACCGTTCATTTAATTTTACCACATTAATATTTACACTCAAAATATATAAATTGATTTATAAAAAGACAAATCTAATTTAATTAAAAATATCAATCATACACTCAAAATGTGTATAAATTAATTTGTAAAAAGGTAGATCTAATTTCATTTAAAATATCAATATTTTGATTATATTGACATAGATATCCACATATTTAATCCCTATAATTTAGGTAATTAGTTATTTAATTAAAAGATTGATTAATATGTTTTGATTACACTGACATAAACATATTTTCACTAAAAACAGAAAATTCATCAGGAAGTTTATGCTAATAATGAATTCCTTATTTATTTTATTTTATTAGAATAGATAGATTCAACTGAATACTTGTTTACCATGGTATTGGCCATGTCTTGTATTAACTCCCAAGCGCTAATCACATGGCGCTCTTTTGTGAGTGTGGCACCCACCACAAACCTCAGCATATAAATCCAGCCCACCGTCGCGTGGGTCATGCAATCTCTATTGGAAATCAGGCCCAAACTCTAACATAAAACATGCGATATTTGAAAAACTCGTTCGACTTTTTTTTATTATTATAGTACAAAACTGAAAACTTGACCCGCAAGTAAATCATTAACCTACCAATCTATTTATACTAAACTAGTAACTTGCTCACTAAGATTTCTGATTATACTCAAATTAGAAAACTAATAAACCAAATTAAATAACAAAGATTAATTCCTAAGTAAATAAACTAAACTAGCTCAGACTCAAACCCTTAAAAACTTTATCAAGATTATTTCTTCAAACCCTTGAGTTAACTCGCTTGAGTAGCTTTTTGTTTAGCAACTCAGTATACCCTGAGGCATACCCGTTGAATTGTTTTAACTGAAAACAAACCAAGGAAAACCATCGTGGTACAACAACCTCAAATTAACTTCACATCCGATTTCACAAGTCTTTCAAATGTTATCTCCATTCGAACAACTAACCGAATATGATTTTGTAAATTTTCAAGACCGTAGCTACGTAGAATGAACCATAGTTCATAAACGTAGAGACTTGAACCTTCGGCCCGTCCCGATTTGCCAATCCAAGTAACTCACCATGGAGTCCAACTCGCTATGTTCGTTTCTTAAGACCATTCCTATTCACAAACCAACCCAATCCAATCTTTATTATAAAATTATTTTTTCTCTCTTCTACCAACCCAATCCAACCAAACCAAACTTTTCACACTCGTTAGCAAACCAAACTTCATTACTTTTTATTAAATTAATATAATTTATAATTGTTTTTATTAATAATTGTTGTTTATTATTAAAGTATTTAGAAATATAAAAAATAATTTATTTATTTAATGTTAGATTGTTTAGATAATAAGTTTTATCCGAAAAATCTTATAAACTGATATAGAGTTGACAAGTATCGGATAATGTAAATCAGTAATGATTAATATTTATTTAATTATAAAAATATTTTTTTGTGATCTTTTGTTTTTTAATAAAGTTTATACCTGTGTGTTAACAAAAACAAACTAAACAAGATTATGTTTTTAGATTTTTTTTAAACTTATTAATTAAAAGATATTAAAGAAAAACAATTTTAGTGTTAAAATTAATTAGTATGAAAAGAAAAAGAAAATAAATTAAAATGTGAACCTATAATCTAGTGACATGTGGCCATGCAAACTAGGTTGATTTCACGAGTGGTTCGGCCTAATTTGAGGCTCTTTTCTTTCTTGGTTTTTTTTTTATTTTGAAAAATAGTGTTTTAACCCAAGCTAGCTCATCAATGGGAATGGTCTAAAGCATGGTTGTAAAAGTAGGTCTACAAGGCCGAGTACTTGGCGAGTAATCGCTATAAGGTACGGTGCCGAGGCCAGTTTCTCTAACTGTACCTAGTTACTCGGAATCGGTCAAAGGTGGTCAACATTAGCTAAAATCAGATCTAGTCCGTTAACTTGATCCGATTTTGACTAAAAAGGTAAAATGTAATTCTCATGTCAGTTAAAAGTCGTAAAAAGTTGGCTAAAAGTTAGGCTAGGCGGCGCTGAGTCAGCTAGGATACTTTTTTACGTGAACTATGCTTAGTTTGGCATATATATAATGCCCAAAATTAATTTTCTCTTATATTTAACATGTTCGAGTACTCCCCAAGTACTTCGAGTACTCTACAATGAAACCATGAGTTTTTACCCATAAACAACAAAAGTCCAAGTAACCGAGTAACCACTTATGCAAACTCAAACTCAGTGAGTCAAAGTGATGAAAAAACAAAATAACATCCGATTAAAAACAGGATTCGATATTAATATTTTTGTTTAGACATTTATGGTTCGTTAATAAAAGTTTTTTAATCGGTCAAGTATTTAAACTTATATTAATTAATATAGCTAACGGCTATAAAGTTGGGGGCCTTAATGAAAATATCTTTGTATTTAATTGCCTACCGTTTTTATTATAGTAGTATCACATATACGATTATCCATCTTTCAGAAATCAGGGTTTTGAAGCAATTGATCGATCTTCGTATATTATAGCAAAATGAATTCTGAAGCTAACCCAGTTGCCGATTGCGTATCGGAATCGGAATCGGCATTTCCAAATGTGAATGAGCTTATTTTTCAGCTCCGAACATCCTTTTTTCTGCAGGAGTTCGAACACGTAGCGAAAATGTTGGGGACCGAGAAGAATATATGAATCAGAAGTATGTTGATTTAAAAAAGAAGGCTAAAGAAGAGAGAGATCAACTGGTTTCGGAGAATGTAGATGAGTTGAAGAAGAAACAAACCGAGATTGATAATGTGATGAAGCTGAATGCGGGCGCAGTGGCACAATTTAGGGTTTACGAGAAGCAAGTTTCGGATGTTTTGGAGTTGAGAAAGAAGGATGAAGAGGAGAAAGATTCACTGGTTTCGGAGAATCTGAAGCTAAATAATATATTGAACACGAAACAAACCGAGATTTCCCGGAAGTGAAAATACCTTGCTAGGATAAACGAAAGCTTGCTCGGAGGCCTAAGTGTGCCCGATGTCCATACATAGCCTTTATCAAGGAGGTTGAGAAGATTCCAATCTTCCTTTAAGCATTTTCTCATCCCAACAAGTTACGTCCGAGAGAGGGTAATCATGTGGACACTGATAGTAGCTAAGTAATCTCGAACGCTGCGGTGTTTGTTGAGCAGTTTCGAGTAGAGTTTAAGTTTATAATTGTGTTTTATGTTTTTAACTTGATTATTCCTAAGCCACGTTGGCCGAGACTTAAGTTATGTGTCGAGGGGGAATTAAATAAATAAAATATTTTATGCGTCAGCTTATTCACCAGCATGTGTCACATGCTGACGTATTTTTAAACTATTTTACAGGTAACGAAGGATAGGCGCTTGAAGAATCGAAGTTCTCGGTAGGCGATCGAAGTTGTCGGTAGGCGATCTGATGATGGCTCATATCATTTTTGTTAAATCATTAAAATATGTAAATAGTGGTTTGTTAAACAAGTAATATTTTGTAAGATTAAACGGGTATTGTATAATCCCGTCTTTGATATGTAAATATTAATATTTTAATCCACTCAAATATTTCCGCACTAATCCGTAACTCTGATGTATTTTAAAAAACTGTACCAACTGATGATCGCACGCCTAAGCCGTAGATGGGGGTGTGATAGATATTATCCGCGTAAAGGACAAGTATAATAAAGTTGCTCCCACTCATTTTGAGGAAGGTGCATTAATCCACTTTGTGTTCATAATGCATTTTTTCTTCATAATTTCTACAAACTTCAAGTACCATTGACATGAAATGTTTTAGCGCGTATTTGGATTTCTTTAACTCACAGACTAAATATTCCTTACCCTCAAGATTAAATCCCTTTGGTTGAGCTATGAACACGTCTTTATGTAAGTCACCTCTTAGGAAATCTATTCTTGACATCCATATAATGTAGCTCTAAATCATAATTTGCTATTAACTAATGCCATAACAATCCTCAACGAATCCTTTAGTAACACATGTGAGAAGGTTTTCTAATAATACTCTCCTTTGGGTATAACCTTTAGCAATCAATCCTGCTTTATAATGTTCAACGTTTTCATTAGGGTTTAATTTGGTTTTGTAAACCCATTTACAACCTATAGGTTTTACACCCTCGGGTAATTGACCAAGTCGCAAACAACATTCTTATTCATGGAATCAAGTTCATCAGTTATAACTTGAATCTATTCACAAGATTGATCGCCACTAATGGCTTCATTATAAGAGGTTGGATCATTATACTTTCGTAAATCCAAATCAGCTTCATTAAGGTAGGCTACATAAGCATCAACTTTAGTAGGCCTTATAGACCTAGATGATCTCCTAAATCGATTTTCGAGTTCATGATCATTAATGGGTTCTGGTTTTTATTCTTGTGTGTTTGATATGCCTTAACTCTCAGGAATATTTGAAGCATTATTTTTTGAGGAACCATTAGGGGGTGCAATGTTATGTACAAGAGGTGTAACAAGAGGTAAAGTTGAAGAGCCCATCCTCCTTCCTCTTGCACTTCTTGAAAATCAAATACTTTGCTTTCATTGCTCCCATTAATCCTAGAGTTCTCTAGAAACTCAACATTACGAGTTTCAACTATACAAGTTATATACGAAGGGTAATATTATTTAAATCCCATTGAATGTTTTAGATATCCTATAGAGTAACAACAGACAATCCTCATGTCAAGTTTTCATTGTAGAGTATTTTAAAGTTCAATTTCGGCAAGACAAACCCATACTTTCATATATCGTAACCTGGCTTTCTTCTTGTCCAAATCTCAAAAGGAGTTTTAGGGACAAATATATAAGGTACACTATTAAGTATATGATCATTTGTATTTAAGGCCTTAGTCTATAAAAAGTTAAGAAGATTTGAGTTTGCTAACATCTCTTACCATATCATCAACGATTATATTTCTTCTCTCAACCATGTCGTTCTGTTGAGGAATACCAATTTTGGTAAATTCGCATGTTGGTCGTAATACTCACCTCTTATGTTTGATCGAACTACCTTTATTTTATGCTCAAGCTGAGTTTTAACTTTAGTCATAAAGGTGTTAAAAAGGCTAGATGATTTGGCTTAACTAAATGCAAGTACATGTAAATTATATAGATTTCAATCAAGACAACCACAACCAAGAATTTGATAGTTTAAACTAATAGTGACATTGTCATGCCCGTGCAACACTTCATTAACCATCGTTGTAAAACTTTTGCACCACTGCTTAATTAAGGTATTATAAAGTGTAATAAAATGACTAGTTTTCATAATAAATTGCGTGGTTCATACGACATCATTAAGTTCGTCACTAACTCTGATTCTAAGATTTCTTAGGTTTCTTTCTAGTTTTTGGGTTGCAAGAAATCTCTTTCCTAGTTAGCGCCTCAAGTTTTTGAACAAATCCCATCGCAATTTTGTGATTGTCCCTTATAGACATTAGGGCTAAGAGTAGTACTTGATTTAGATTTATGGGCCTGGAAACTTCCCTCTTTGAATTTCCCCTTCCTCTCATGCGAGTTAGAAGATACACTAAGTTGCACCTCAACTGAATCCACATAAACTTTGCAATTCTATGAACTTGGTATAGCTCCCCTGATGGCATTTAAGATGGAATTATTGATGATTATAAAATGCCTTATGTTCAACTATCCCACTAATCATGCTCTAGTTTTTAGTATGCAGTAAGAGCTACGAGGGCATCACGTCTTTACGCATAATTAAGATCTATCATTCCAAGAGTGATAGTTCGATTAAAAGCCTAGGACTTAAAGTGGATAATAGATTGATATGAATAGTAAACTTTAAATAAGCTAAATTAGGGGTAGCCAACAAGGCAACCAAAAAATATTTTGAAGAAAAAATCAATCATGACCTCAACATAAAAGACTGACTTAAGGTTCTATTTAAACTTTGGCTTTGTGTTGGCTATAACCAAAATTCAAATATTATGAGCATACATAAGGAGTAAGGTTATACTTGTACTTTGGCTTCGCATTGGATATGACCAAGATTCAAATATTATGAACATACATAAAGAGTAAGGTTTTACTTGAACTTTGGCTTCGTGTTGGCTATGACCAAAATTCAAATATAATGAACACACGTAAATAAAGAAAGAGAACATAGACATAACACGTAACCTTTGGGCATAAATGAAATGCCTATGATAATTAGGCCATTAGTGCATCATGTGTACCATCAAACAGTTAGCCGTTACTGCATTTAATGGTTTCATTAAACTTTAGTTTCAAATAAAATGACATCTCATTGGTTCAATCACTTAATCATTCATTAAATCTAACATTAATAAAATTCTAACTTGCGCTAAACTTATGCCAAAGTTATGATTTTAAACATAAATAAATTTACATGCAAAATAATTATATTAAAAATAATTGGCATTTTTAGGTTCGTTACCCCGAACGCTTATGGCATACTGAATTAGACCATTCATCAGTTCGATCAAACGGAAGCTTTGGTTATTCGTAATCTCGAGTCACAGGAAAGTTAAGCCACAAATTTTCATTTGTTTAAGCGAAACTAAGCCATTTGAATATTCAAGTGAAATTAACTAAGTTTCGTTTAAATTAAGTTCCGTTTCAAGCGAAAATTTAATATGCTAACGAAAGTGATGCCACCCGAAACTAATAATGAAACGAAAGTTATAAATGAAATTGAGATTATGCGAAAATAACGTTGGGCCATGATGAATTAATGTGGACCAAGCGAAATAATTAGGTTGCACAAACTAAAATAATATTTTGGCCAGTTAAATTTATGAAACGCATGACTAGATTACAAAGGTGAAGAAACACCAAGTTAACCCTCAGTAGACTTAACATAATAACTCAAGCGATGAGGGAATAGCACCGAACAAACCCCTGGTGGGCTCAGCTGAATGTTTACCAATGATACAATACTAATGATAGATTAGAACCCCGACTGTCATGACGTGCGAAACCGAACACCGTGAGCTCATTACGAGAACTAGAATAGAGGGGAGGGGGTATTCCCGTAACCACCCTACGGCGTGAGCATCGGTATGGTAAGTAACAAGTATTCTTTTGGAGAATAGTAGAGTGTGGATCCTCTACCGTTTGTTCTTCACGTAGTATTTATAGCCAAAGAGAGGGAGAATGATTAGGCCAGATGTCATACTCAACGGAACCTTCTATTCCTATGGTTGTGCATGGTAATGGCTATTGATTGGTTTAGACAACTGGCGTACATGTCCTTTTTGTGAGCAGGTACAACGTTGGGCTTTTCTTATTGGCCCATCATGCATTCGTGGACAGTACGAGATTCCCAAACTGTGATTGGTCTTTCCCCTCCCCGTCTCATGTTAGCCTATGCTTTATCCCGACAAAGCCATCCGCTGAACTTCCTTAGTCATTAACTGCTAAGTGATTCTTTCGCGAGAGGTTTGTATCTCTTTACGCGGATAATGTTCAATATGCGGGGGGTCTTCTTTGGTGTAATCATACTTCCAATGGATGGTACATGTTCTTGTGCGGAAGGTCTTCTACATTATAGGGGAATTTATCCTCAAGTGTGTTGGTACCCTACCTCCACAAGTCCCCCAGTCCATTGTTTCTTCCGCGATTGATTCTGCGGGTGGAATATTGGACTTATCTTTTTTCTTCGTTGTGTTATTTTGATGGCTATTTATGAGGGTACTTATGGGAGTAGCTTCTTACTGTTTCCTTGACATCTAGCTATAGTGGCATTGTTCAACATATGGCCTTGGCCTTTATTCAATCCAGGTGATTATAAATGTTTTTTATGACTGCGCATTATCTTTTCTGCTTCCCTGCCGTGTGTCTTTCCCTTATTGGTTATTTTTGTGTTGAATTTCCAAATGTTCGTATATCGCATTTAATTTCATGGGTATAAATATATGATGTGTGCCATATTTTGTTCATTTCATTTTTGTAACTATCATTTCATGTTCTTCTTTCTACTAATGTCAAGTGATTGCTTGATTAACATGTTGCCTGGTCCAAAATCATCGCTTACCTCTTGGGTATATCTTTTATGGCGGTGCTCTCGAACCAGGATCCATCCCTATCAAGCGTTGTTGTTTACATGTTCCACATGACCCATGATCCTGTATTTGTGGGTATTATTTATTATATTCCTCTGCATCTTCTGCCGTGGAGCATTCCTTGTGCAAAACTGTTTGACCAGGTGGTAACTAGATTGTGACTGGTATTTTTATTTGGATAAAATTTTACCAAAATTGGGTTTGGTTACTGTGACGCAGGCGGCGTCTGTCCCATCAGCCTCTTCATCTGTCCGCACATGTTGTGTACATTCCCTCTTGGTTTAAACTTTATAACTCCCACGTGACGTGTCCTTTTTCTATTGGACGTCCCTTTTTTTGCAGAATTCTCGTTTTTACCCTACTTCCCACCGACAGTTAGTATAAATAGACCGATTACCCTCATTTTCCTTCATTTCAACTTCTCCTCTTTTACTTATGATCTTCCAAGATTTCTTGCTTTTTCTCTTCGTTTTCTGTCCATTGATATCGACTAATGGCGTTGTATTCTACCAGAAAGAAGTGTAACAAGAAAAAGAGTGTTAAGAAGGGTGGTGGTTCATCTATTCATGACGTTACCAATAAATGGAGTCGTTCCGACATCGAGACTTTAGTCTCATCTTATCGGATTTCGCCTGAATGGGAGCCGGAGTTACCCGTCAATGGTAGCACTGCCATGAATAGCTCCTCCAGGAAAAGTAACTCTATATTTCGAGCTTTTTGATCAAGGGAATTTCCGTCTTACCGTTACTACTTTCGTTAGCGACGTTTGTTGTGGTATGGTTTACACATTACTGAGGTTCATCCCTTTGGCATTATCGCTTTCCTCACTTTGAGTTTTGTTGTCTTAATCAACGTATAAATCCTACTGTTGACATGTTTCAAATTTTAATAAAGTTCAAATTAAGGGTGGTTGGTTTGTGTTTCATCTTCATGATAGGAAGGTGACATTTATTGATGACGTTTCTGCGAAGACACCTGTTGATAGTCAAGGTGGTAGTTCCAGTGCGCGTCCTGCTTCAAACATTGACGCTTCTGAGACATCGCTTTGCATGTTGCAAAATGTTTAACGTGTTTGAAAGTCAAGGCTGAACACCAAAAGCCCTCGGGATTGCTTCAGCAACCTGAACTCCCCGTTTGGAAGTGGTAAATGATAACTATGGAGTTCATCACGAAACTCCCGAAAGCCACTCGTTAGCATAATGCAATTTGGGTTATCGTCGATAGGTTAACCAAATCCTCTCACTTTATACCCATCAACGACACATATTCGATGGATTGATTAGCACGAATCTATGTAAACAACATCATTGCATTGCATGGAGTGCCCCTGTCTATCATTTCTGATCGACATAGCCGATTCACGTCTCACTTCTGGAAAAGTTTTCAACAAGCCTTTAGAATTCAATTTAGGCGATAGAGTCTTATTGAAAGTTTCTCCTTGGAAGGGTGTTTTTCACTTCGGTAAGAAAGGAAAACTAAGTCCACTTTTTGTTGGACCATTTGAAGTACTCGAGCGAATTAGTACTATCGCATACAGTCTGCGACTACCCGAAGAAATTAAGGGATGCACGACGTGTTATATATCTCTAATATGCATAAACGTCTAGCCGACGAATCTTTGTCAATGCCTCTAAAAGATGTCGAAATAAACGAAAACCTCAAAATTTATATGTAAATGAAAGATTTGACAAAGCCATGTGGTGGGTCAAAAGAAGGTATGAGAATACCGAATATCACAGGAAAATGAAAGATTTGGTTCGTGGACGAAGGTAGATCTTAATGACTTAGTCAATTCTTCTTTCCACAACCCCAACAACGACAAAAGTGCTATACATTTCTGGAATTTTTTAAGAAGTCAAGTGGATCTGGGGATCCTAGATATGACTACTGCAGAATCTTTCTTGAAGAATGTTAGAGCATTTTTGTCTAATGCTAGGTCTAGTGGGCTTAAGATGTAAATTTGTAATTTGTAAAGGGCTAAACTGTCAATAGATGAAATTTTGTAAAGTGAAACGTATAAGATTACACATTCGTATAAGCTTATACGGAGCCTGATCTTATACGTTGTCACTAATCATCTATATATAGCATTTCTCATGTTATATTCATATCAGTTGGAACAATTGTAATTCAGTTTGTACATTCAAGTCATATCAATATACTGAGTATTAAGAGTGTTTGTGTTGTTATAGCTTTATGATATACTTCCGCTATATCTTATTGTATAGTTAATATATTCTTTCGGTCCTATTTATTCTGATTCTACGTACATGATGTTTAGCATGATCAGGATCAAGTTCCTACAAGTGGTATCAGAGCTTTTGGCTTATATTTACTACTGATTACAACACATTTGAGGTCAAACTGATGAATTTTTTGAATTTTTCAAAGTCAACGAGTTTACCGAACACTAATTCATCAATTATCCACTGACTTTATTGGAAGAATTTTGCAATTCGATTGGTCATTGTGATCGGAATTACAGACTTGATGTTTCTACAAGAGTGAAGTAACTAATATGTGATTCAAAATCAAGTTTTAGTTTGAAACATGGTCAACAGTTCTGTCTGGCATATATGTTTTCTGTTAGGCAGTTACACGTATGCATAAGTTTGTACGCATAAGGTGGTACAACGCAAAAGTTGTTACGGTGCATAAGTGGTTACCCGCTATGGTGATTCAAGGTTATACGGACAAAAAGGTGTATATGTTTGATTTTTCAAAAATGAAGATTTAAACATGTTTGTTTCACATGCTTCACCGATTATTCAGAACATAAACTTGGTAATTGAAATGGGGACTTCAAACAAGCCTCCGAAGCAGCATAGAATGGAAGATTATCCTAACTGGGCCAATAAGTTTGAAACGTAGGTGCAAGTCGTTAAAGTTGAATACATCATACCGAAGAATGAGAATGGCACATGTCGTAGGTTATCATAAATTCCCGATGGAGACAAGACTAGTTTCATGCATGAGAAAAAGATGATGAACCTATTTCAACAATCTATCAATTTTGAGATTTTTCAACTCTTGCAACATAATGGATCTTGTTATTGAATATGGGAGGCATTTATGAACAAAGATCGTAGTAATGCTGACATGAGAAACTCAAAGATGAATTTGATCAAAAAGGAGTTTGACATTTTTACCATGGTCAAAGGTGAAATAATGCCTCAAATGATTGAAAGATATTGTCATCTAGTGAACGAGATGAAGAGATTAGGAATTAACAAAGAAGATTTTGAGTATATTAAGCTAGATGATTCTTTGCCTGGTGACTGGAGGACTTTTATCATGATTTAACAATCAAATTCAGTAGCTTATGCAAGACTCACTTTATCTTGATTCATTGACAAACTGGAGGCACACCCTTGAGTTTAGAAAGAAACAAAAAATGAAGAATTCATCTACTGTTCAAGACATTGATCTGTAGTTTTGGTGGAAGTTCTTCTCAAACCAACATTCCTCATTTCACAAATTCTTATGTTGGTACCAATGCTCAACCGATGTTCCTGAACAATCATCAAAGACAACAAGTCCACCTTCTGATGTTGTACAATGCATTATCGCGGTGAATATTAAAAACAACAATGGACTTACTATGAAGAATGTTCAAGAGCACATGGCATTTTTGGGTTCTGTTTTGGAGTCATATGAATGCTTAGTTGTTGGTCGTATTGGTAACTATAATACAAAAGGAGATTATGATCAGATCGGCCCAAAAGAGATGGAGATGCTGGACATCCATTGATGCATGGCGAGTGTGGTTAGAAGGGCTCAGAGGCTTAGGGAAATAACTGGGAAAAATTGTTTGGATGGAACTACTGCTAAGCTGGGTTTTGACAAGTCAATGGTTAGATGCTTTAGATGCAAAGAAAAAGGACATTTCAAGAGGGAGTGTACCAATCCTATAGTTAGTGATTTATCATCAAAGCTCACCAACACAAGCTAAAAAGAAACAAGAAGCTTCTTCTTCAAAGGCTTGCCATGCTCAACTTGATGAGGGATTCAACTAGAATTCGGTGGTTCACAAAGCTAATGTGGCAGAGATTGTTGGTGAATGTTCTGAAAAACAAGAAGACAAAATTGATGAAGAAATTAGAAATGTCATGGAAGGAATGAAGGATACTGAAGAAGTTTCTTCTGAGGAGTCTCCAAAAAGCTTTGAATCTATTCCCAATTAATTCTCTAAATCATATTTACCACCTAATATCTTTGAAAGTGTTGCAGGTTGGTTCAATGGTGAAGAAGTGCCACATGGGAAGATAGATTTTGGAAGTGGTGATGAACTAGAGGAAGAAACTAGTAAGACTGATGTTGCATCAAAGAGTGATTCAAGTGACAAATCTAAAATATTTGATCAAGAAGGATTCCATACTGGGAATGATGCTTCTGTACTTCAAGCTAACATGGCCAGTCACGTAAAATTTTCTACTGATGAAATTCAACCCATTTGTAAATCACATGAAGAAAGGGAATTTGTTATTAATTCGGTAATAATATATTTTAATTTTCTTAAAAATGATTATAACAAAATGTTTCTTGATTTTCAAAATGTGAATGAGGCTTATGACAAGCTTCAAAAGTGTGAGAAAAATTTATGGAACAAAATTTTGCAAGATGAAAAAACTATTAAAATGCTCACTCACACTGTTAATGACAAGAAAATTTCCATTTATAGATATGTAGATGAAAAAACTGAATTAAAAAGAGATTTGGAATTGATAAAAATTGAAGTTGAACGTGTTGAAGCAAAATGACAAGTTATTCAGCTTGTAGATATGTTTTGGATCACATTATTCCAAAAGAGATTCCAAAATATCATGTTTTTTCGCCTCCTATATGGAGTTCTTATGTTCCAAAATAACCTGAAGGATTCATCAAGGCGTTGAATTTGGTGTCTAATTCACCACAACATGATACTATGAGTGATGAACATGGTGTTCAATCTATTCATAGTTCTGAGTGTGATAGTGAGATTGGTAAGAAAACTGTTGAATTTGTGCTTGATGAATCTGAAAGTTCATCAAAAGATAGTATTAAAAGTGGTAATCAATCTGAGAAAACAAAACCTAAATCAAATGGTAAAACTGGTAGAAACGATAATCAAAATTCAAAATTTGCTAAAACCAGTTTTTATTATAAACGAAAGGGTATCGGTTTCAAAGAGGATAATCAAAAGTCTGAAAAACCACAAAATGGTTTTCAAAAGATTTTGTTTGACCTCTAAGGCTCAAAAAGAGGCTATCTTTACAAGGCAATTAAATGATAAGTTTTACAGACATAAAGCTGAAAGAGAAAGTCAAGAGAATCATGGTCATATTGTTAATAAATTTGTTGATAAGAGAAAGTGTTTATGTTGCAATGAGGAAGGACACTTGTTCTATTCATGTCCTAAAAGATTTTGTCAAGAAGGTAAACATGTGGTGAATAAAAAGCCATATGTTAAAGTTATCGTGGTTAAACCTACACCTCCACCTGTTCAAATTTTAAAGAGAGGGGTAGACAAGGAATTGGTCAAAAAGATCTTTGAAGTTGTTGAAACTTCAAATATGAAGAAAAATGATAGTTTTTATTAAAAGAAAGGTTCTGTTGAGTGGCAAAGGGTAAAACTAATGAACAAATTGTTAAGCCACCTGATGAACTAGTTGTTAAGCCACTTGATGAATTAGTTGTTAACTCACCTGATAAACAAGATTCTGAATCGCTAATTAATCAAGTTGATGAACAATCTATTGAGTCTTTAAATATTGTTGTAAATCATCCTGATGAACAAGTTGTTTCATCGAGTTCATGTCTGATGGTTCATTGTCTGATTTTGAATATGATGATTTAGAGAACATTTTGAATGAAAAAATGAAACAACCCAAGACCAAGAAGGCTTGGGTTTCCTTGTTTCACTCAACTACTTAATGTTGTAGGGGCTCTTTGTTAGTGCACGGTTTTGTCGTCTCGAGTCTTTGTATTTATCGTTTTGTATTTATTATTATAATAATGAAAAGATATTTATGTAATTTATGTTAGCTCGTTGATATAAGGCTAATTCGTTAAGGGTGTTTAACGAATTAGCCGGTTCATTGAATGTAAAGTCCATTCGTGAAGGATGTTTAACGAATGGACTGCTAGTTCGTTATGTATGTTCTCATTCGTCATGGAATGTTGACGAATGGGGCATAACGAATCAAAGATTCGTTATGTTTCCTTTATTGAGTCTGCTAGTTCGAATGTTGACCATCATCTGATGATGGTCATTTTGTTGATTCCTCCTCAGCTCCTCTTCCTGATACACAGAGATTGGAGAATCGTCTCATGATGCTGAGGAGAATATAACTAATTTATCTGAAAATGTTGTTGTATATGAGAATCAAACTCTTCGGATTCATTCTTATCATCCTCAGGACAACATTATTGGTGATCTTGATGTAGGTGTGCAAACACGTCATCAAATTGCTAATTCTACTGATTCTATTTTATGTGCGTATGTTGATATGCATATTTTGGGAATCATGAATCTCGCAAAATACACTTGCTTTCTATCTCAAGTAAAACCAACAAATGTCCATATGGCTCTCGCTGATCCATCTTGGGTAGAAGCAATGCAAAAAAATTGCAATAGTTTCATCAACTGGGTGTATGGGATCTCATTGATAAACCTATTAGAGTTAAAAAACCAATTCCTACAAAGTGGGTATATAAGTTTAAAAAGGATGATTGTGGTGTGATCGTCATAAACAAAGCAAGACATGTTGTTCAGGGCTTTCATCAGCAAGAAGGCATAGATTACACTGAAGTGTATGCTCTAGTTGTAACATCACGAAAATAACGGGTAAAAAATACCAAGTTCAAAAAGATAAAGGAACAAAAATGTCAAAGTTTTAAACTTAAAAATCGAAAATGAAAAATCTGTCACCAGGCCTGATCGCGATACGCGATGGCCATAGACCAAACGTAATCGCGTATCGCGATGACGAGGTCTGACAGGGTGACACGTGTCCTGCCACGTGTCACCATGTGGCGTAAAGCCATGAAAATGTGACACGTATCCTGCCACGTGTCACCACGTGGCATAAAGTCACAACGAGGTGATACGTGTCCTGCCACGTGTCACCATGTGGCATAAACTCCGCCACGTGTCACCACGTGGCACTGCTTTCACCACGTGGCAATCCTAGGTTGTGACTCGTCATAGCTACGTCGCGATACGCGACGGCTATCTCTAGGCCCATCGCGTATCGCGACGGTCCCCAAAAAATTTCTATAAATAGAAACTTTTGCACTCACTTTTCACACCATCTTTCACACACACTTTCTCTCTCTAACATCTCTCTAAAAATATCTCGATAAACGTGTATCGACCACCTCATTTTCCGTGACCATAAATCTCTGACGTTTTACCTTGTAATCCGTGCCATTAAACAGACGATACTCTGAAATACTAACGACAATATCTCAAAGTACGTGCCGATCTGAGACGACCTGACGTTCCACCTCGAAGTACGTGTCGATCCGAGACGACCCAACATTCCACCTCGAAATGCGTGCCGACCCAAGACGAACCAACGAGCCGCCTCGAAGTGCGTGCTGACCCGAAACGAAACGAAGACCCGCCTCGAAGTGCGTACCGACGAGACTTGAAGACCGGCGTGCCTCGATTTGCGTGCCAAGGAGGTGTTGATCAAGATTCTCGATATACGTGCCAACGTCGAAGTGCTGCCCGTGAGTTTAGAAATTAATAAGCCAAACAAGGTAGGCATAATGCCCGAAAAAAATATTAATAAAATAATAAAGGCTTAGACCCTAGTTAAGGTTATAATCAATACCTCGAAAATAAAGAAAAGAAAATATAAAGATAAAGATAAAAGTATAAATCTTTATTATAAATAAAGTATGATTATTATTGAAATAAATTTTAAATAATAATAAGAAAAGAGAAATGACAAAGAAATAATAAAAGAATCTTTATTAAAGATAAAAGTAATATATATTGTTTATAATTAATAATATAAATGATATACGTTGTTGGAAAACGTAGAAAAGAAAACATAACGGACTAAAGGTACGAATATGAGAATAAGAGATATATGATTTGAACTACAGGTTCAAACATATTATAAAAGAAAAGGAAAAGAAAAGTAGAAGATAGTTATAGTTGAAAATATTATTTAAGTTTATTATTCTTCAATAATAAGTAAAAGAAAAATATACGTTTCTTAATAAAGAAGAAACATAGAGTTTAAGAAAATAAAAACAAGTTAAACTAGAAGTTTATATTGTAAAAGAAATAAGTTAATAGAAAGAGTTTTTTAACTTGAAATAGAAAAGAAAGAAATGATATTTTAAACTAAAGGTTTAAAATAAAGAAAAGATGTTTTGAACTAAAGGCTCAGAAAGAAATTAAAATCGAGTTAAAGATTTTACAAAAGAGACTAGAGGTCTTAAGCCGGATTGTATATCCGACTAACAAAAAGTTATACTCGTACTATAGGTGCGAGATAACAAAGAAGAGGGAAAGACCCTCGGACAGTGTATTGAAGCTGATAAAAAGAAAAGGCTATACTCGTACTGTAGGTGCGAGATATCAACGGGAAAGACCCTCGGACGGTGTATTAAAGCCGATCCAAATCGAAAAGGTGAATACGCCCCACTTTTACAAATTGGTTTTCAACCGAGTCAACTTGTTATGTGAAAAACTTTACATGAGACTAAGTGTCTCTAAAACATTGTAAAATAAGAGTATAAGCCTAGCCCTCAAGCTGTAGTATACGTTTGTCTGGATCCTTACATATGTGGTAAAATGCGGTGGGCACATCGCACCACTCTTGGTCATGACCTCCAGCCACGATGGGCCGGACTTAAGTACGTTCGAGTGAGACTGACCATCTGTATATTTATGGTACCTAAGTAATGTCGAAACGCTGCGGTGTTTTTCTGGGGTGACCTAGTGTAGAGACTCGAGTTTATAATGATGTTCTTTTAACTTTTTTATTCCTAAGCCAAGATGGGCCGAGGCTTGCGTAACCCTCGAGGGGTAATAAAGTAAAAGAAAATATTTTTAGCGTCAGCGTATTCACCAGCATATAGCTGACGTATTTTCTAACATTTCAGGAAATTACATTATCAAGAATTAGGGTCATTCATGAAGTGGATGTTCGCAAGGTAGAGATGGCTCATTGTTTTAAATTATTAAAACCACAGGTTTTAAACAAAAATTTGTAAAACAATTATTTGGGTATTTATTACCCGAGAAGCTTTTTCAAACAAAAGAAATTATATTTTATTAATAATGATTTCAAAAGTATATAAATAATTCATAATAAATATTTTTAAAAGTCTTCCGCTAAAAACAAACTCTAATAAAAGATATATTAATATTTTATTATAAATAAAGCTTTATTTCAAAATATAATTTTTTAATACTTCCGCTAAACTCTGATACATTTACAAAACTGGTACCAACTGTTGGTCACACGCCTAGGCCGTAATTCGGGGTGTGATACCAGTTGCCCGATTGGAAGCTTTAAAAATTTTCTTGGCCTATGCTGCTTTCAAGAACATCAAAGTTTATCAGATGGATGTTGATGTTGTCTTTGCGTGTGGTGAAATATAAAAGATGGGATGATTAGCTTTTTGCACAAGATCGTGTTTTAAATTAAAAAAAGTGATTTCAACAAAGACTAAACACACACAAAATAGGCAAGTGTACCTATCGTATATGTAGAATAGTATTGGTAAGAACCAAGTATCGATCTGTGGACACAAATGTTTCTAATAATAAATCGTTGTTTTACTTTAATCGAAGGTTTTAATCATTTTGGGGTTAATTTTTGAAATTTTTATAAAATATAAATACTTGTATATAATATATAGGTGACCTAGACGAGAAATTCAAAACATGTAGTTCAATTATATGAAGGTTACCATCTAAGATCAAGAATTCACTGCATTTATCCTTGATGATTATAAAGTAAACATGTGATAAACTTGTTATAATAATATATGGTAGAATAGCCCCTTATTTCTAAGTGAGCATATCCTATGACATAAAAGTAAGTAGCATGATGCATTTTAGTAAAGTAGTTTAGTAAAGTAGTTTAGTAAAGTAGAAAGATTAGGATTGACTTCGATTTCTCAAATACCAATTCTAACAACTTTGGGTGGTTATAGTTTAGTCACACAACCTCCCCTTGGTTGATTTAAGTAGGTTATAATTACACATTCCGTTAACATATGATTTCTTTAACTAGCATGATAACCTAAGCAATCGTGTTAACAATGTTATTTCAGAATTACCAAAACTAGAGAAATAGATCATAACTTATATCTCATCATTTCTAAGTACTATATAAGGATCCGTGTTTCGATAAATTATCAAAGTATTTCTATCTTTCAAGAACATGAATCAATCATGAATGATTGTCAATATGATTGTCAATCACCAACTTTGAATTGTTGAATTAAGATGGTGAAATATTTCTCATCAAAAGATAATTGCAAGATAACCATGTTCTTTACTAAACTAAACCACATGTTTTATATAATCATCAAGTAAAACAAAGTTTCTTCGTAGATTTTAGATGGTAAATGGAATTTAGCTCATAATGAGCATGGTTATGAACATTAGAGTGGATGATGATAACAAACACATGATTAAACTAGAACAATCAAACCAAATGTGGATGAATCTTCCTTCTTAATGATGATGGTGGATAGATGATGATGATGATGGTTGATGATGATGACCTCCAAGCCTTCAAACTCTTCACTAGATCTTCAATATGAGTGTTAGTGGGTGTTTTTATAAGTGAAACCCGTATAGAATTCTCTTCAAGGCACACCAAATGAGTGCAACATGAGCCACTATTTATAGGCAGTCTGCAGGGTGAAGCACGGCCCCATGCTTAGGTAGGCACGCCCCCGTGCTTTTATTGAAATGTGCTAAAATTGTTTTGTCTTTTTGTTGAAGGTGACCACGACCCCGTGGTCAAGAGGCACGGTCCCGTGCTTTTATTTCCAGTATTTGTCTTTTCTTGTAGATTTTTGTCTTTTCTGGTGTTCAGAAGCATGGGGGCGTGTTTCTTGCTTTTCTTGTGTTTTCTTTCGTTTTTCTTCCTTTTTTCGCTCGTTTCTTCGTTTGGGGCTTGGGTTTACCTGAAATTGTATTTTATTATAATAAGTAGCCTTATGTGCTATGTTATTTGATAGAAGTTGCAGTTTTTAGAGATTATTTGATGCTAAAAAGATGTATAATTTTATGTTAATCAAACATCCCCACACTTGAACATTTCCTTTCCTCTAGAAATCTACTTATAAATATTCTCTAAAAACAGCAAGTTAGTACCATAGCTTAAACATCCCCAAAAGAGTTCCGAGAAAATGGGAACAAAATAACCAACCTTTAAATCATAGGAATATATGTAGTGATATAAAAAGGTAATTTTATTTTTATGAGCTTATGTTTATGCAAAACATCACGTTCTCACAATGTTCACTCACAATCGGTTTATATATCTGATTATACCTGTGATGTATGTATGTGAACACTCTTAGTTAACATGTAACCTGTGATAAATAAGCTTGTAACAAGTTCAAATCTCCACCTTTTTGAAGGGTTGCATATATCAGAAGGTAACTGGGGTTGGTTTTGTCTGAACCGATATTTTGTGGCGGTTAAGGGTGTTTAGGTTAATGAGGGTGGTAAATACAACTTCTGCTGTCGGGAATCTTGAGATGTCTTTGATGGTTAGCTTCTTTTTCTCCCAATGATAAAGATTTTTTTTAAACAAACCTAGTGACTCTTTTAAGGTCAGATCGTCAAGACCATTTTTGTCGAGGATGTGGATCATTTCTTCCTCAATCTTGATTTGAACATAACTTCCAACTCTAGTGGATTGTTCGGCTTTGAGTCTAATAACCCCCACCCTCATTAGCTCGGTATATTCATGCTGAGACTGAGTTCGACTTTTTCTACATCTCCCTTCGTGGGACCAGTTTCCGCAACCTAAGCACCGTTCGTATCTTTTTGTTCCTCACTTCATTTTGCTTTTGGAAACTCCACAAAATGGTGGCCTTTGTTCTTCTTGGCGCCACTTTTTCCTCACCTCATTGCTAAAGAGAAAGATTATCTCCCTGAGTTCTGGAGGCAACCTAGGTTTCGCTAAATGTATGCAGCAAAGGAAATTGAAATCGAAAGAATGCATTTTCAGTTCTTTAGGGTTTGCCGGTAAAAGACCAGTGTTGTATTTTACCGGTGAGAGGTATAAAGTGGTTAGGTTTATGGGTTTTGTAGGGGAATTGTTTGAGGGAATGGTGACAACATTACCTTCTTCTTTATACAACGTTTCATGCGGTCTTGAAATGAATATTTGCGACAAGTTCTAAATCACACGAAACATATGACTCACTCAAGTCTTCCGAAAAAATATTTATATGGCATGAGGTTTATCTCACAGTAACAGAGTAATTGGCTATAAACGCCATATTCTGCATAAATTTCTTCTCATATTACAAAACTTCTTTTTACTTTTTCATTTTTCTTTGGTTATAATAGATTATTAGTTGGTTATTTGCAAAAACTTTTCTTGGATTTTTCTTGAGGCTTTGTTATAAAAATAGTCTTTGTTTTCTACAAAAATTTCGTTGATTAGAGAATTTTTATAATTATTTGAGCAAGCAATTGGTCAAGTAATTCCCCTCCCCACACTTGAATCTCACATTGTCCTCAATGTGTAAAGATTCGTTAAAAGATTAAAATTCTAATTAAGTATGGTGGTTTAGAATGGAGAGGTACTTCCCTACGGGTTAATCAAATTTCGACAGAGCGTCCCCTGTTTATCGTTCGTTTTCCTGTTTTGTACTTGTATAATATAAAGCTGCAAACAACCACAAACAACGATGCATAATTTCTGAAAATTGGGTATGGAATCAGCCATCCCTTTCCCAAACGGGCTAAATAAGTAACTAATAATAACGTCTTGGCACCCACGGTCATAAAAGTATCCAACCAAACCAACAAACAAAAGACAGAAACTAAATTGTTCAAACAAACATAATAATAATAATAATAATAATAATAATAATAATGTCATGAAAGTACTACCAACCCGTGCATGCCCATACCCTGACCTACCAGTGTCGCTGCTCATCAGTTTCTCGTGTTCGGGTTAAACGGTCCCCACTGCCTGTCCATGCGATATCCTCAGCGATCAATCTCTCGCCTTGTTTCTGCATATTTGGGTGCCCGTTGTGCATCGGATGCAGCTATCTGCTCTGTGATCCTGTCCAACGAGGCGGTGGTTCTTGCTGAGAACTAATCAATTAGGCCGTATAGGCCCTCGAAAGAATATCGGCTTAAAATTAATTAATAATTATCCTCCCATTCCCTTAAGTTAACCTATATATTCATCTATTTTCATTTTTCGTTGTTTTTCTTATACCTTTGAATATAATAACTTTTATTAAATTTCAATCATACAATCATGACATGTTTATTTTAGTCAACGTTTCGATGTAAGATTTATTGAATATCGATGTGCACGCTATCAACAAAAGAACTTCGTGTCATTTAAAAAAAAAGTATCAATTTTGTTCACGCCAAAATGCTCAGCAAAATGAGGTTCGACCATATATTTTTTTTAATATTTTTTTAATTTTCGGTTCAACAATCAAGAACTTTGACAGGTCAAAAAGCGTTCGAGTTATAACGAGATGTAAGCCAAATAGGTTCAGACCATTATATAAAAACAACATTCATTTTTTTGTTGAAAAAACCATATCGTACCATATGTTTAAAAGTAATAAATTAAATAACCAAGATTAATTCCTAATTAAATAAACTAAACCGACTCAGATTCAAAAATCATTAAGACTTTATCAATATTAATTCTTTATACTCTCCTTGCCAAGTTAACTCGTTTGAGTAACTTTTTGTTTAGCAACTCAATGTAACCTGAGTCAGACCCATCGAACTGTTTTAATCGAAAACATACCATGGAAACCCATAATGGGACAACAATCTCGAATATCACATCTGATTTCACAAGGCGTTCAAGCTTTATCGCCATTTGGATATCCTATCGAATCGGATTATGTAAATTTTCAACACCGTAGCTACGTAATATAAACCATAAACGCATACTTGAACCTTCGGCCCGTCCCGATTTGCCAATCCATCCACAAAGTCTGACTCGCTATGCTCGTTTCTTGAGTAGTCAGGATTTGTATTCAGTGAGTCCACAATGAAACAAGGAGTATTCATCCATAAACAACAACAATCCAAGTAACTGAGTAGCCACTTATGCAGACATATGCATGCGGTTTCACTAGAGGTGTTCTTCGGGTTTGTTTTTCGGGTTTCATGTCGGGTCTTCGGGTTTCAAAGTTTTCAATCTTGACCCCAAATCCCAACCTAAATCTCTCATGGGTTTTTCTGGTTCAGGTTTTTTCGGGTTGGGTTAATCGGGTTTCTAGTATCATAAAAAACAAACAATAAATAAAAAATTCATTAACTACAATTCCAAAATTAAAGCAACATGTTCTTCTTTCTTGTGACGTAAATAATCAAAAAATAAACCAACATAACCCTAAAAAATAATTCAAGAAAACAGTTACAAGCTCCAACAATAAACGTCTTCAATCAGACGTGATTTTGTTCGATTACAGTTGCTATTCGTCATAAATGAAATACATAAATAAACAATAAACAATCAATTTATAATAGCTAGAATAAGAATAATTTATATCGGACAAATTATGAAATTTTAAATGGCTAACATGGAACCTACTACACAAAAATATATTTCATTTTAAAACTAAAATTTTATTCGGGTTTTTCAGGTTGACCTGAAACCCATAAATAAGACCCAAGAACCATCCCGAATTACTTCGGTTCGAGTACGGGTTAGTCTTTACTCGGGTTCGGGTTTTCGGGTCGAGTTTCAGGTAAAAGCGACAGCTCTAGTTTCCACCATAATCTGCATCCACATTAACCCACATATTATACTTGTTTTACCACCTCAGCAAGGTCGTTAATCGGGTCCACCTAAGTCGTGGAGGTGGTCCCAGTTGTTATCACAAGAGTACAAGACTGCAACCTAGTGATATAAAAAACAAAATAACGTCAGATTAAAAATAAATCCAACGGAGCACATTGGAATGAATAAATATTGATATTTTTGTTCAGACGTTTATTAAATGCCCTTTATGGTTCGTTATAACTCGTATTAATTGATTAAATAGTTTATTTGTTAATAAAAATTTTAATCGCTAACGGCTATAAAGTTGGGGGCCTTAATGAAAATATCTTTGCATTTAATTGCCTACAATTTTATCATATATCACATATATACGATTATACATCTTTCAAAAATCAGGGTTTTAACGCAATTGAACGATCGTCATACATTATAGCAAAATGAGTTCTGAAGCTAACCCAGTTGCCGATTGCGTATCGGAATCGGAATTGGCATTTCCAATGGTCGATGAGCTTATTTTTCAGCTCCGAACATCCTTTTTTCCGCTGGAGTTCGAACACGCAGCGAAAATGTTGAAGGACCGAGAAGAATATATGAAGCACAAGTATCTGGATTTAAAAAAGAAGGCTAAAGAAGAAATAGATCAACTGGTTTCGAAGAATGCGGATGAGTTGAAGAAGAAACAAACCGAGATTGATAATGTAATGAAGCTGAATGCCGACTTCATGGCACAATTTAGGGTTTACGAGAAGCAAGTTTCGGATGTTTTGGAGTTGAGAAAGAAGGATGAAGAGGAGAAAGATTCACTGGTTTCGGAGAATCTGAAGCTAAATAATGAATTGAAGACGAAACAAACGGAGATTGATAATGTGATGAAGCTGAATGCGGACGTCATAGAACAATTTAGGGTTTACGAGAAGCAAGTGTTGGATGTTTTGGAGTTGGGAAATAAGGGTGAAGAGGAGAAAGATTCACTTGTTTTGAAGAATAACCTAAAATGATAAAATTAAATATTAATATTAACAAGTCAAATTCCCCGCTCGTTGCGGCGGCTCGAGCTTGATTCTCAAATAAACTTTAATGTATCTGTTGGTTCAACAAAAAACAAAAGAAAATCCAAGCGTTCTCTTTGTAGTTGATTTAAGTCAACCCATTGCGGTGAAACCTTGGGCGTAATTGTTCGGTTTGTTATGGTACGTCATAAAAATATGTATTAGCAAAAGTTAAAAGTGAAAAAATGTAGTAATTAAAAAATGTAAAAAATGCAATAGAAGAAATTGCACAAAAATATAAACTATAGTCTCACATTTAAAAAAGAGGCTAAAAGTTTGATAATGACTTTTAATAAATAAAAAATGTAATAAGTAACATTCTTAAAGAACTTGCATACCAAGGTAAAAAAGTTGTATATCTTATCAATAGTGAATATCTTTTAGTTGTTAAATGGTATATTAGTGTCTGGTTGATAATAAGTTGATTAAAATTTTGTATGGCTATAATTGAAAGATGGATGAATAGTGAGACGAATGGATGTTAGTTTTTAATATACATACATATATATATATATATAATATCACATAATAAATAAATTACCAATTATGAAAGAATTGAATTATGTGAACAAATGTAAAATTGATGTTCTAATTTATAACCGAAAAATTTGAATCGCATTACCGGAAAAGCGAAATATAACCTTACCGGAAAATCATATAACAAAATCGGTCATTAGAATATAAAATATAAGCTTACCGAAAAACGATTAATACCCATCTACATTACCGGAATAAATGAGGTAATAAGCCGAAAGAGAGAGAGAGATTAAAATGATTAGGGTTGGAAAATATTAAGATTTAAATAAGGTGTATGAGATGATTTGACAATAATAGAAAAGAAAATAGGTGACTTGACAATGATATGGCATTGATGTAAACACCCTAGAATAATGTCATGTGGAAGGTTTGCTTTAATAATATAGTAAGACATATAATAGTGTGTATCAAAAATGTGCAATAATGTTGTATTCTATGCAATACAACACTCTTTCATATATGCAATCCACAATATTACACGTATGCACTACAACGACGAAGTTTTTTTTTATTGAACAATATCAACATATAAGAATAATGGAAAAAAACTATAATTTTTTTATTTTAAAAAAGTTAAAAATAGTTCTTTATGAGTTTTTAAGTTTTCTCTAAGATGAGTTTTTATTTAAACCCATACACAATTATTTGCATCATATATTACATAATTTCAACTAAATTAATACTCGATCAAAAGCAAATGGCCATTTTCCCTAGACTATACGTAGTGGTAGTTTGGCACTGGTATTAGCATATAGTGGATTAGTGGGCCGCTAATAAACATGATGTAATTGGCCATTCCTTGTTAAATTTCCCACACCCTTTCAAATAGGGTCTTCCAAACCACTCGTTGCTTGAACTCGCTCGCCGCTTGCTCGGAAAATGCTCGCTCGTTTTTTCGCTCGATTGTAAACAAACTGCTCTGCCCGATTCGGTTTGCAAAAATGAGCCAAGCAACGAGCAAAGGTATGCTTGGTTCGTTCGGCTCGAATATTTTTAATTTATTTTATATATAGTTATATATGAACAAAGATATAAATATATAGACAAACACATAAATATAAGCTTACAATTTTTTTAACCCATGAAAATGTTTCCTATTCCGTCAATTTGTAGTTTTATTTGTTCACTTCAAGTTTTTAATATACTACAAGTTTGTTTACATGATCATTTTATCTCACTTCAAACTTAATTTTAATTAAATTTTACAATCTATTACACGTTTCTTTAAAAACTACTAATTTATATATCAAATATATAATTACAACCTTTAAACTTGTATTTTACTGAAAATTTTATAGTGAAAAAGAAATAAATAATGCTCGAAATCGCTCGATTTTCTATCGAAAAATGCTCGATTCAATTTTGGCTTGTTTGGGTTTTCACACAGTTCGAATTTCAGCCTTTCGGTTCGGTTGTAAACGAGCCAAGCAACAAGCAAGCCTTCGCTCGGTTCGGCTCGACTCATGAGCATCCCTACTTTCAAAGGTTAGTTACTTAAAAGAAAGTTATCAAAAATTATTTGAAACTTCATGTATTTTTAACCATACTTTCTCTCTCTTTTTTTCCCTTAAATATCTTCCTATATCTTTTTTTGTCATTATTTTATGTATCATTTTTTATTTCAGGTATCATTTGTTTTTTATTCTTATTTCAAGTATCGATTTTTCATTTCTATGTATTTATAACTTTTATTTTTTTTATTGATTATGTATTTCACTGTATGATTTTTATTATTTAAATTATTATGTTTGTTGAATAATAAAACAAACAAATAAAAAATAATAAATGAGTAATAAATGCTATTAGTTATGTAAGGCCCCGTTACCGGTAGCCCTACTTTCGTGTTGGATTTACTCATAAACGCAGTCCTAAATATCAGAGTTAATTAAAACATTCGCGGAACATTAAATACATTCAAACCATTACATTCCATAGCCATAATTCTTGTCTTATCGAGCATTCATGGTCATTTAAAAACAAAACATAGTCTTTTAAAATAAAACATCATAGCAAAATCTTCAGATGCCAGCTTCGTCCAACTCTGCCATGTGTCCTCCTCAAGCTACCTGCCTCATTCTACTCACCTGCGTGCATACTAAAAGTCAGCTATGCTGAGTGAGTTCTAGTTAATCACATAATCATACGATACCTTCTTACATTTCATACTTAACCTCTTAACTTTCTTTCATGCACACATAAGTGCATATGCTTTCATTCTTACCTTCATACTTTCTTTACATACATAATCATACGTTTTAAAGAGCCTTTCGCCCTATAACCTCACAGATATTATAAGGGTCTGGTCCTTATCATCACAGATATTATAAGGGTCTAGTCCCTAACATCACAGATATTATTAGAGCCTGGTCCCTACCATCACAGATATTATTAGGGTCTGGTCCCTTTGTTTCGGGTAGCTGTACCGTACCTGTTCATACATACTTTCCTTGACAATACATGCAATCTCCGAAGAGCGTTCATGTACCATTATCATAACATACATACATTATGCATACATCATATACTCATACATACATCATATCTTTCATCACACTTATCAATCATATCTTAACTACCACCTGACGGTACATGCAATATCCGAAGGTCGTTCACGTACCGTTAGACAATCATCATACATAAATCATACAAGGCATACACTTACCACTTAAGATAAGTGTATTAACTATCACATCGAGTATGCACACTGCCCCGAAAACATAACAAGGAAGTGGGGCTAGAAACTCACCTCAAGACGGTTGCGTTCACCGTTTACGGTTATCCCCTTCTTTAGCTGTGCGCGACTAACTGTATAATAATTATACGTTTCAGTAAACTATCCTTGACGAACTGACTTGCCATGACAAACTGGTTCTTGTAACGAATTGGAACCTTTAACGAACTGGTTACTTAGACGAATTGGACTTTTAACGAACTGGACTCTTAACGAATCAGTCCATGTAGCAAACCAGTCCAAGTAGCGAATTGGACCTTCTAATTCGTTATCTCCTTTAACGAACTGGCTATAACGAATCAAGGGTGATTCGTTATCCCTTTCCCTTAACGAATTGGATACGAACTACAGCTAGTTCGTTAATCTTTCCTTAACGATTTAGTACACGAATCAAAGCTAGTTCGTTATATTCCCTTAGACGAATCAGCTAGCGAATCGCTTCTAATTCGTCAATTACTCCCTAGCGAACTAGGGTTAAGTCAGGGGATGTCAGAACATTCCCTGACACCCGTAACCTCGTATTAACTTTTCCGGCGCCGCCATTGCCGGAAAGCCGCCGGAAAAGCGCGAACTCACCGGAAAAACGAGTTTCAACTCGTTTTTCGCCGTTTTTCGCCCCGTTCGATCCAGATCTGAGCTAGGGTGATCCCTAAGCTCATCATAGGTTCGGTTTATACCCGATTCCACCCGGATCTCGTGATTTAAACGGTTTAAACGGTGTCGGCTCGTCGTTTCATGATTATATCTAACGGATTTAAGCTCAAACAATAAAATACTATCATTACCTCGGGTCGGCTTTCAGTTTCCTTCTTGATATCGGTTTAGAGAGAGAGAACTAGAGAGAGAATCTTAAGTGTGTGTTTTGGATGGTGTAAGGGATATGTGTAAATGAATTAAATGGAGGATTAAGGGTATATATATTTTTGATCATGGGCTTAAGCCCATGGTCTTTCCTTCATTCCTCCATAACCCAAGTCCATAACCCATATCCATTTACCCAACCCAAGTCCATCTCGTATTCTATTCAACTAAACCGATAACGACCAGCTATAAAATAAACGAACTTTATTTTATTAATATAACCGAAAGTAGGATGTTACAAGTTAAAATTTAAAACCACTATACTTGATTTAAAATGGGCTTTAGCAAATTCATTTTTGCATATCTACTTCTTTGTGACATTCAAACTTAACAATTAGTCAAAGCCATTATACACTGTGTTATTAACTCCCAAGCATTAATCTCATGGCCAGAGTGACCGCAAACTAAGGATGAGGTTTTTTTCCCAAATACTCGTACATGTACTCTAACCCTAAGGATTTAGCCTACCCGGTATGGGTATCAATACCAAGATTTTAGATTTTCGGTATTCAACACAAACGTGTACAGGTGTTTCGGAAGTTTGTGCCCATTTAGAATATGTACAGGTATTTCGGTATTGTGTACACGTTTACATTTGGTTTTGGCACTATTTTTGGTTGTGATGTTGGTAATACCAGTAACGTATCAGTAACCATACAAATTTATCCAACTTGATACCCGTCACGTACCGGTAGCCATATTGATTTAACTAATATGTTATTTGTACCGATACCAAAACATTAGATATTTGGAAAAGAAAAACAAAAACAAACGCGGTACAAAAGGGTGTCGTACCTAAATACACGCATCGATCAAGTCATGGACAATCAAATAAACTAACTGAGTAATATATGGAACTTCACTTATCTTACAATACTATTAAAACAATACAATGTGTACACATGGAATCATTCAAGGGTGTCCACCTCAATGTCATGTCATTGTCAAGTCACATGTTTCCTTTCTTATTAATGTAAAATCATCTCATTCACATTATATAAACCTTAAGATTGGGAACCTTAGCTATTAATCTTTTTAATATCTCTCTCTCTCTCTCTAAAGTTTTATTTGATACGCTAATGGCTTATTATCATATTATTCATATTTTTATTGACAATTTTTTTTTTCGTTTTTGTTTGTATTGATTTTAATTATTATATGATTTTCTTATAATCTCTTTAGGTTATGTATCAAAATCCAAGATTCAATAGAGATGTTGAACTATTATAGTTTTCCGATAAGGTTTATTTGATACTCTAATTGTCGATTCTCATATTATTCATTATTACATTGTCAATTCATTTTCTTTGTCATTATTTCATATTATTCATTATTTCCAGCTATTGGTAATTATTCTGGTTATACTGTATAACATTAATTTTATATTTGTTCACATTATTCAAATCTTCCATAATTGGTAATTCAATTATTATGTGATATTAATTTTTATTGTATTTATTGTTGATTATTACGGTTACTAACCAAAATTTCGTTTATAATATATTGATAATTTTATCAAAACAATTCTATATTAATACAATTTACCTTATATTATGATAATATTACAAAAAATCAAACGATTTGACTATTAATGTTTTCTAAAATAGTCATAAAATATATTGATTTGACTATATTAATGCTTTTCATGATAGTTATAAAATTAATTGATTTGATATTAATGTTTTCCAAAACACTTATAAATTTAACTGATTTGATTATGTTAATACTTTCCAAAACACTTATAAATTTAACAGATTTGACTACGTTAATGCTTTCCAAAACACCCAAGTTATTTTTTTATAATTATAGAGTAATAGAAGGCGAATTAAATCACTCATTACTAATTATGGTTAGTATTATTTCTTTAATGTTCAATATGATTTTGTTATTAGTATTCCCGTGACATTAGTTTACTTTTGAGGCGTTGCGATTCATGATATATTGTGTTTGTAACCTATTAATTTGGTTTGGTGAACTTAAGACCACTTTAACAGAAAAACAAAGTCAAAAATACCATTTTAGTTAAAGGAACTAGTCAAGTTAATCATTTTTTACTTAACATGTCATGATTAACATTTTTAGTAAACATGTCAGGATTCCCATTTTTATATTGAAACTAGTAGTAACACCACCCGCGTTGCGGTGGGGTGTAAAACGTGTATGTGCATATCCACACAACTCGAAAGCATGAAGTTACCATCATCACCACCATTGCATTCGGTCACCTTCCCATCACCAACGGCGAGTAACTTTCATTAACCATTATGAAAACCGAACAAAAAGTAGACGTAAAGAATGTTGAAGCACATACGCTCATTTGCGTCGTAAAATTAGTCTAAAGCATAATATATAAAAAAATAACCAAGTCAATTTAACATCTACGCGTTGTGATGGGACTGTTAAACGGGAAAAATGGACATAAAAAAGATGAACCACACACACGCGTTGCAGCGTGTTAAGTCGTTAAATTTAGACCGAAATGTTAACAAAAAATTGTGAAGGATGAAAAGTATATGAGACCAAAATTGAAAGTGAAAAATGTTAGGGATTAAAACGGAAAAATATTATGACATGTTTGTAATCTATGAAAATTGTTGGTGCTAAAATATAAAACCAAAAAAATAAAAATAAATAAAAACATCACAACAAAGAGGGAGGGTACAACAATATATGCATGAAGAACAAATTTAGAAACACAATACTCCCACTCTTAGTATTATATATATTTGACATTAGTTTTACTATTTGAATATACTTTTAGAATTGTAGGTTTATGTTAACAATATAATTTTATAATAAAATGTACATTTATTTATTTCCTTTTTTATATATTTGTATACTTAAATTTCAAATGAAGATAGTCATTATAAACAATCTTTTATTTGAAATTCAAATTAATTAATATTCAAGTTAATTAACATAGTCATTTAATTACCTTAAATCTAGCTAAAATTATTTGACCAATCTCAAAGGAATTTAAAATTTTTCCATATTTTCAATCTCAACCAACTGATGAAGGCCCAAGTATTGACGAACAGGTCATGTTATATTTGAAGGCCCATAATCGTGTCTCCAAAGGTGGCCAACGAAAACGGGGAAAACTTGGCCCAGGAAGCTCCGTTTCAGGCCTATTACAAGTCAAATCAAAGCTTGAGACGAGGAGCCCATTGTGGCAAACAGCCTACAGAGGTTTGGCCCCTGTCCGAAGCCCAAAAACGCCTCATAAATAAAGTTTTAGGCCTTTTTTATCTTTTTTCAGCACTTTTTATCTTTTTGTTTTTGGGTTTGTGTTTGGCCCATGACCCATTTTAGGCCCATTTCGTATTTGGAAGTCTTTTTATATGATTGTAATGTAATTCCAAAAGTTAGACTTGAATTTTAATAATTATCAATTTTCTCTTCATTTTCCCTAGAACCTTTGGGTGGGATTTGGGAGTTTAGAAGTTCGTCACGGGTATTCACCGAATCAACGTGATTCGATCTTCATTTCGTTTATACCGCTGCATCAGTGGGTATCAAAGCCGAATTCCTGGCTCGAAAATGCCTCCAAGGAGATAACACAGGCCACTCGATGAAGTTTACGAACGCGAGTTGGAACAACGATTTATGGCGCGGGTGGAGCAACGATTGGATCAAGTGGTCGATCAACTCACTGATCGAATGGCTGACTTGATGAATCGTAGAAGACAGGTCCCTGAAAATAGGGAGGGGCGTGACTTCGATAATCCATTTTTTGGTCATGATGGTTCGTCTTTCGAAGAGGGGTACGAGAGGGGACCAAGGCAAAAACCTGGTGATGGCAACCGGCGTTGGGATGCTGAGATCCGAACTGATATCCTGGAATTTGATGGGACTAGTTTGGATCCGGAAGGGTTCATTGATTGGTTGGTTATTGTAAAAGAGGTGTTTGAGTTCCGAGAGGTCCCTGAAAATAAGCGGGTCTCTTTGATCGCTACCAGGCTACGTGGGAGGGCTTCAGCATGGTGGCAACAGTTGAAGATGACACGAAATAGACTCGGGAAGTCAAGGATCGTGACATGGGCCAAGATGAGAAAGTGTTTGCGGGACACTTTTTTACCTCACAACTTTCAATGGTTGATGTATCTAACGTTTGCAGAATCTGAAACACGGATCCAGGTCGGTTGATGAATATACGACCGAGTTTTATCATTTGATTTCTCGTAATGATATTCAAGAAACCGATGAACAACTCGTTGCTTGGTATATTGGAGGTTTAAGGGTTTAGATCATGGACTCTGTAAATCTTTTTGATCCGTTAATGGTCGCCGAGGCATACCAAAGGGCCTTGGCTTTTGAAAAACAAAACCGTCGGGTGGGCGGTTCGTATTCACCAGCCCGTTCTGGAGGAAATTCGGGGTCGGGTAGTGGAGGACCTCGTGTCGTGCGTGGTCAACAGAGGTCGGGGGCCAACAACATTGGGTCGACTTCTAAGGGGGCTAGTAGTAGCGCGGTGAAGTGTTTCAAATTTGCTGAGACGGGTCACCGGTAAGTTGACTGTAAACAGGCGGGTAAGAGGCACTTGCTTTTTGAATCCGAAGATGAACAGTATGAAGAATATGAAAAGGCCCCAGAGTATGATGAAGAACCCGAGTACGAGGAGGAGTTTGTGACCGGTGATGTGGGGGTGAATTTGGTGGTTAGGCGTTCTTGCTATACACCAAAGGCTGATGGAGACGGATGGCTTAAACATAATATCTTCCACTCCACATGTACCATTTTGGGGAAGGTTTGCACGTTTGTTATCGATTCTGGAAGTTGTGACAATCTGATTTCTGAAGAGGCAACCCAAAAGTTGGCCTTGAAGACGGAGAGTCACCAGAAGCCTTACACGCTTCAGTGGCTTAAAAGGGGGGGGGGGGGGGGAGGTAACGGTCTCTAAAAAGGCCCTTGTTTCTTTTTCTATTGGGACCACATATAAAGATGATGTTGTGTGTGATGTGGTTCCTAGGGATGCGTGTCACTTGTTGTTGGGCAGACCTTGGGAGTATGATCGAAGTATAAAACATGACGAACGGTCATAAACGCCCACGAAGCTCCGTTTCAGGCCTATTACCAGTCAAATCGAAGCTTGAGACGAGGAGCCCATTGTGGCAAATAGCCTACGGCGGTTTGGCCCGTGTCTGAAGCCCAAAAACGCCTCATAAATAAAGTTTTGGGCTTTTTTTATCTTTTTTCAGCACTTTTTATCTTTTTGTTTTTGGGTTTGTGTTGGGCCCATGGCCCATTTTAGGCCCATTTCGTATTTGGAAGTCTTTTTATATGCTTGTAATGTAATTCCAAAAGTTAGACTTGAATTTTAATAATTATCAATTTTCTCTTCATTTTCCCTAGAACCTTTGGGTGGGATTTGGGAGTTTCGAAGTTCGTCACGGGTATTCACCGAATCAACGTGATTCGATCTTCATTTCGTTTATACCGCTGCATCACCAACTTTCTATTTGTTTATATTTGACCAATTTTAATTACACCTGAATGTTAAAATTAATGTTTAAAAATAAACTCCTCAATTAATAATTCAATCTTCTGTTCGAAATTCAAATTAGCATACTCATTTAATGTTATTAAAAATAGAATAAGTTGTTTCTTAAATACGAAATATGAAATTTGAAATTAATCATTTCAAATTTATAGTGAACTTTCAAATTTTAAATAGTCAATATAACTGCTTAATTTATGGTTAATACTCATAACATATTTAAACTCGATTGAATACAAAATTTTAAGAAACT
This sequence comes from Bidens hawaiensis, assembly GCF_021521415.1. Taxonomy (NCBI): domain Eukaryota; kingdom Viridiplantae; phylum Streptophyta; class Magnoliopsida; order Asterales; family Asteraceae; genus Bidens; species Bidens hawaiensis. The sequence goes on from NW_027494377.1 coordinate 88,418, forward strand.
TTTCATAGTATACAATCTCAACAAACTTTCAGTTTTCTTATATTTGACTATTTTTTAATTATAACTAAAAATGAATGTCTAAATTAAGCTCCCGATTATAATATTTCAAGAATCAAAACCTTTACATAATTTTTTGAAATTGACTAATTAATCAATTTTTTTATATTTTGAAATTATGTCAAAATTATTTAGTACAATTAGTATAATACAAATGTACTAATTTAATGTCTATAACAAAAGTTTAATTATTCATAAAATTGAATAACCTTGGATTTTATATATCTAACTACAAATTTAATGTCTATAAAACAATAGTTAAATTATAAATTCATTTATAATAACTTGTACATTTATTTATTACGGTTTTTGAATAATTATATGTTTTTGTTAATATACAAATCATGTATGTATGTGTGAACTTCATTCCAAATTATATTAAGAAATACTATAATTCTAATTTATCAATTAATAATCATATAATCTATTTGTAGTCGTATCACAGTCTCAGCAAACATTATTTGACTAATTCTTTACAACATTAAAAGATTTTATACTTTTCAATCTCAAGAAACTTTACATGTTTTTTATTTGACCAATTTATAATTTTTTATTATTATGTTTAAATTTCAAGATTAATGCCTAAAATAAAACCCACATATATTTGATAACCGATTGTAGATTATTTTGTTGATATTCCAAATAAGTTCCATATTATAAAATATTATATCTTGGTTTATTTTGTTTTTCAGGTTGTGAAGCAAAATGTCTTTCTTTTGGTGGAATGTTGAAGAAGTTGATGATGGGCTAATATGATTACAACATGTTTACGTCTTCGTTTTTTTTAAGTATATATTAAGTTTGTGTAAGTATTAAGTCTTTATGTACACAATCTGAATGCTTAATATTTTGGTACAAACTTATGTTAAATATTTTTCTTTATTTAAAATGTGAGTTATGAAATTTTATGGTTTATTGATATGTTTTTCAACCCGTGTGCAACACGGGCTATATCCTAGTTATTATATCAAGTAAACTATACTCAAAATGTTAATATGATAAACTTTGATGGGTTATATCTATCTCTAAGATACATTTATACTAGTTAGCCAACCACACTTACATACGGCCAACTAGATTCATTCATGTTCAACAATTTGACATAAATGTCCAACTACTTGACATTTATGTACAATAGCCAAACTTATGGCTAATTACCATATAGCACCTTAATCTTGTACATCATAATAAGATACTTATGCCCGGACCTAATATGCCTGACTTAATTAATTACCAACATTCACCCCCCCCTAATTTTCGAGTCGCATCTTAGGAACATATAGTAGTTAAGAAACATAACCAACTATATATGACTGACTTGTCAATATTGGTCCGTCAAATTCACTAACTTGTAACTTTATTGACTATTTAGGTATAAAATTGTTGAACTAAGGTTGTTTTAATTGTTGCACTCAATAAGATTTGTTTCTTTGTTAGTTATTCTATTTCTGAATTTACGATATTTCGGTTATCTAACAATTCAGTTATGTTTTTTTCTAGTAAATTTGATGGCACATGTTTAGTAATATTTCAATGCAAGTTTTTCATCATATCTTATGCATTCCGCAAGTGATGAATTATGCATGCTTATTCAACATAGATTTTGTGAGGAAACATAGCTCATGTGTTTTAGTTGTGCTTGAAGATTCATGAGTTGATGTCAATTGGGTGACAAGAACTATTATATTATGATCTGTCAGAGTATATGATGTTTCAATAAATAGGATTCTTTTACTAAACTTCTAAAATTCGCAACTTAATTTATTATTCAATTATTTCATCTATTTATCTTTTCCATAATTATTTCCTTTATATATTAACTAGCTTTATAACTCGTGTGGTGTACGGGATGCTAAAAAGAAATACAATTAAGTTATAGAAATTAAATGTTTAAATTTTAAAAAACCTATATTTAAATGGTTTTATAAGTTCAAGTTATATATATTCTAATGGAATATACATACGAATGGTGTATTCTCAATTAATTTCTTCAGAATCACGAAAAAATGCACTTAATGATTTTATAAGTTGTAATTATACTTTTTAATAAAGTGACGAATTCTAACAAAAGATGATAAGATGTTTCATTATGAATGACATAAAAAAGAACATCATATATAAAATTAGGAAGAATAAAATACGCTTTTGCGTTACGGTTTCGTAAGAGGTGGATGAAAACTCTATGGATCCATGGAGGTTGAATGAATATAAGAGAATAATATTGTTATTCATTCACAGTTTCTTTTTGTCCTTATAATCTTAGACTTATAAAAACCGTTCATTTAATTTTACCACATTAATATTATACACTCAAAATGTATATAAATTGATTTATAAAAAGACATATCTAATTTCATTAAAAATATCAATCATACACTCAAAATGTATATAAATTGATTTGTAAAAAGGTAGATCTAATTTCATTTAAAATATCAATATTTTGATTATATTGATAAAGATATCCACATATTTTTATCCCTATAATTTAGATAATTAGTTATTTAATTAAAAGATTGATTAATACGTTTTGATTATACTGATATAAATATATTTTCACTAAAAATAGAAAATTCAACGGGAAGTTATGCTAATAATGAATTGCTTATTTATTTTATTTTATTAGAATAGATAGATTCAACTGAATACTTATTTACCATAGTATTTGTCATGTCTTTTATTAACTTCCAAGCGCTGATCACATGACGCTCTTTTGTGAGTGTGCCGCCCACCACAATCCTCAGCATATAAATCCAGCCCACTGTCGTGTGGGTCATGTAATCTCTATTGGAAATCAGGCCCCAAACTCTAACATAAAACACACGATATTTGAACAACTCGTTCGACTCTTTTTTTATTATTATAGTAGAAAACTGAAAACTTGACCCTCACGTAAATCATTAACGTACCAATCTATTTATACTAAACTAGTAACTTGCTCACTGAGACTTCTGATTATACTTAAATTTGAAAACTAATAAACTAAATTAAATAACAAAGATTAATTCCTAATTAAATAAAATAAACTAGCTTAGACTCAAACTCTATTGGAAATCAAGCCCCAAACTCTAACATAAAACACACGATATTTGAAAAACTCGTTCGACTTTTTTTTATTATTATAGTACAAAACTGAAAACTTGACCCACACGTAAATAATTAACGTACCAATCTATTTATACTAAACTAGTAACTTGCTCACTGAGACTTCTGATTATACTCAAATTAGAAAACTAATAAACTAAATTAAATAACAAAGATTAATTCCTAATTAAATAAACTAAACTAGCTCAGACTCAAACTCTTAAAAACTTTAACAAGATTATTTCTTCAAACCCTTGAGTTAACTCGCTTGAGTAGCTTTTTGTTTAGCAACTCAGTATACCCTGAGGTAGACCCGTTGAATTGTTTTAACTGAAAACAAACCAAGGAAAACCATCGTGGTACAACAACCTCAAATTAACTTCACATCCGATTTCACAAGTCGTTCAAATGTTATCTCCATTCGAACAACTAACCGAATATGATTTTGTAAATTTTCAAGACCGTAGCTACGTAGAATGAACCATAGTCCATAAACGTAGAGACTTGAACCTTCGGCCCGTCCCGATTTGCCAATCCAAGTAACTCACCATGGAGTCCAACTCGCTATGTTTGTTTCTTAAGACCATTCTTATTCACAAACCAACCCAACCCAATCTTTGTTATAAAATTATTTTTTCTCTCTTCCACCAACCCAATCCAACCAAACCAAACTTTTCACACTCGTTAGCAAACCAAACTTCATTACTTTTTAGTAAATAAATATAATTTATAATTGTTTTATTAATAATTGTTGTTTTTTTATTAAAAGTGTTTAGAAATATAAAAAATAATTCCTTTATTTAATGTTTGATTGTTTAGATAATAAGTTTTATCCAAAAAATCTTATAAACCGATATGGAGTTGACAAGTGTCGGACAATGTAAAAAATCAGTAATGATTAATATTTATTTTATTATAAAAATATTTTATTTGAGATCTTTTGTTTTTTAATAAAGTTTATACCTGTGTGTTAACAAAAACAAACTAAACAAGATTATGTTTTTAGATTTTTTAAAAAACTTATTAATTAAAGATATTAAAGAAAAACATTTTTAGTGTTAAAATTAATTAGTATGAAAAGAAAAAGAAAATACATTAAAATATGAACCTATAATCTAGTGACAAGTGGTCATGCAAGTGGTGGGCAAACTAGGTTGATTTCACGAGTGGTTCGGCCTAAGTTGAGGCTCTTTTCTTTGTTTTTTTTTTGAAAGTAGTGTTTCAACCCAAACTAGTTCATCAATGGAAATGGTCTAAAGCATGGTTGTAAAAGTAGGTCTACAAGGCCGAGTACTTGACGAGTAATCGCTATAAGGTACGGTGCCGAGGTGAGTTTCTCTAACTTTGCCTAGTTACTCTGAATCGGTCAAAGGTGGTCAAACATTAGCTAAAATTGGATCTAGTCCGTTAACTTGATCCGATTTTGACTAAAAAAGTAAAACGTAATTCTCATGTCAGTTAAAAGTCTTAAAAAGTTGGCCAAAAGTTAGGCTAGGCGGCGCTGAGTCGGCTAGGATACCTTGTTTACGTGAACTATGCTTAGTTTGACATATCTATAATTCCCAAAAATTATTATTTTTTATTTAACATGTCCGAGTACTCTACAATGAAACCAGGAGTTTTCACCCATAAACAACAACAGTCCAGGTAACCGAGTAACCACTATGCAAACTCAAACTCAGTGAGTCAAAGTGATGAAAAAACAAAATAACATCCGATTAAAAACAGGATTCGATATTAATATTTTTGTTTAGACATTTATGGTTCGTTAATAAAAGTTTTTTAATCGGTCAAGTATTTAAACTTATATTAATTAATATAGCTAACGGCTATAAAGTTGGGGGCCTTAATGAAAATATCTTTGTATTTAATTGCCTACCGTTTTTATTATAGTAGTATCACATATACGAATTATCCATCTTTCAGAAATCAGGGTTTTGAAGCAATTGATCGATCTTCGTATATTATAGCAAAATGAATTCTGAAGCTAACCCAGTTGCCGATTGCGTATCGGAATCGGAATCGGCATTTCCAACTGTGAATGAGCTTATTTTTCAGCTCCGAACATCCTTCTTTCCGCAGGAGTTCGAACACGTAGCGAAAATGTTGAGGGACCGAGAAGAATATATGAATCAGAAGTATGTTGATTTAAAAAAGAAGGCTAAAGAAGAGAGAGATCAACTGGTTTCGGAGAATGTAGATGAGTTGAAGAAGAAACAAACCGAGATTGATAATGTGATGAAGCTGAATGCGGGCGTGATGGCACAATTTAGGGTTTACGAGAAGCAAGTTTCGGATGTTTTGGAGTTGAGAAAGAAGGATGAAGAGGAGAAAGATTCACTGGTTTCGGAGAATCTGAAGCTAAATAATGAATTGAAGACGAAACAAACCGAGATTGATAATGTGATGAAGCTGAATGCGGACGTCATGGAACAATTTAGGGTTTACGAGAAGCAAGTGTTGGATGTTTTGGAGTTGAGTAAGAAGGGTGAAGAGAAGAAAGATTCACTGGTTGCGGAGAATCTGAAGCTAAATAATGAGTTGAAGACGAAACAGACCCTGATTGATGCAGTCAAGATGGTGAATGTCGAGAAAGGGATAAAGATTAGGGATTACGAGAAGCGGTATTTGGATGATTTGGAGGTTAAAAAGAAGGCTGAGGAGGAGAAACAACTTCTCATTTTGAAGCTGAATGATGCGTTGAAGACTAAACGAAACGTCAAGGTGAATGCTGAATATGAGACGTTTAAATTGAAGGCTGAAGAGGAGAAGAAATTACTGGTTTTGGAGACTATGAAGTTAACTGAAGAATTGAAGATGAAAGGAAACGATATTGAAGCGGCGATGAAGGTGAAGGTAGAATATGAAGGAGAAATTCAGGATTATGAGAAGCAATCTTTGGAGTTAAAAATGAAGACGGAAGCTATGGTTCATGCGAATCTAAAGCTAAATGAAGAGTTGCAGAGAAAACAAAGAGATTTTGATGCCATGATGAAGCGGAATTCTGAGTACGAGAGCAAAATTCGGGCTTTTGAGAACAAATCTTTGGAATCCGATGCTAAGGTTTCGAGTTCAGAGAAAATACTCATGGATACAGATTATGCTGCCGGTATAAATTTCTTACTTTTTCATTCTTCTTTCAATTATCTGATTGTTATGATTTAGTTTGCTTATTTTATATCTTGGTGTCTAGTTTTGAATAAAAGCAATCTATGGTCCAAAATCTTATGGTATACTTTTATGTGTCACAGAAAGCTCTAGGAAAGTTAGTGAACATGTGGGCCCCAAGAGAAAAATAGAACACAACTTGCATGAGATCATTTTGATTGATGATGATGATGATGACGATGACATAGAGTCTCTCTCGAGAACTAAGAGTAGACATGCTTGCAATGAGAAGACAGAGTTCAAGTATTCATCGTGGCTCTATAATTCAGAAGATCACGAAAAAAGGTCAAAGCAATAGAAATGAAACCGGAAATGTTGTAAATTGTTGTATTTGCATCATTATGAAAGAAGATTTGATAATTAGTGCAGTTGTGATTACGAAACCAACTATTGTTTTTAAGGGTTGCTTATGTTTTTTGAAACTATGTTTAAGCGATTAAGAGTTGTATTATCTATAAGTTGGAACTTTTATATTTATTGATTATTTAAGTTTCAAATCTGGATATTTTGAATTACTAAGGTTGTTTTAAAAGATGATGAAGTTGTATGAATTCCGTTAACCAGTAGCAAAAACATTGTTGTTTTCAGTATATGATGCAGCCTAGCCAGATTTGTTTCTCTGTTAGTTATTCTGGTTCTGAATTTACGATAGTTAGTTCGGTTATCTTTCAATGTAAGTTTTCCATCAAATTTCATGCATTTTATTTCCGCAAGCGATGCATCAGGCATGCTTAGTCTGAATAGATAATGGTGGAAACTAAGCTCATGTGTTTTGGTTGTGCATGAATATTCATGAATTGATGTTATTTGAGTGACAAGAACAGTTATATAATATATCTGTAGTATATTTTGAATCAATAAATAATGAAACTAATTGTGGTTAATTTTAGTAATGGCAATATTGTATAGCATCATTGCACGGTGTAATTCGGGTGAGTTTTCTTTCACTAGTCGGGCTTACCTGTTATAGACAGATTCAGTTCCCAATTGTCAAATTGGAAAGCCAGTTCACTTTCCTTTGCGGGTCGGCTCACTCTAGTGAAAGCTGTTATGGGAAGTTTATCGTTGTACTACATGGCTATCTACAAGGCCCTGGTAAGCGTGGTAAAGCCGCTTGAAGGAATAAGACGGAATTTTTTATGGTTATAGACAGATTCATTCCAAATTGTCAAATCGGAAAGCTAGTTCACTTTCCTTTGCGGGTCGACTCACTCTAGTGAAAGCTGTTATGGGAAGTTTACCATTGTACTACATGGCTATCTATAAGGCCCTGGTAAAGATGCTTGAAGGAATAAGACGGAATTTTTTATGGTTGCCAAAAATAATATTAGGAAGATATATTGGGTTGCTTGGAGTAGAATCATGGCTCCAAAGAAATATGAATGACTTGGTGTGAGTGGTATTCGAGAGGCAAACTTGGCACTACTTTCTAATTGGCTGTGGATGTTCAAATCGGACCACTCGCAACTGATGGTCAAAAACGATCCCACTCAAAAAGAATATTCCGGGGGGTGTGGATAGACATTGGCAGCTTGGAAAAGGAATTAGTTATAAGCTCAATGTTCATAACTGCCTAAAGGCAGAGGGGCAGAGACGTTTTCTTTTGGACCGATAATTGGATAGGTGTGACAGATAAGCAAACTGTTACGATCTTTCTAGATTAGAAAAGTCGAATTATGCATCATTATGATGGTAGATCTAACAAATAGGTGCAGTTGTGATTATGAAACCAGCTATGGTATATAGAGGGTTGCTTATGTTTTTTTAACTATGTTTAAGCGTTTGATAGTCGTATAATCTGTAAACTGAACTTTTAAATTTATTGACTCTTTAGGTTACAAATCTGTTGACACTAAGGTGGTTTTAAAAGATAATGAAGTAGTTTCATTTTCGTTAACCGGTAGCAGGAAGATTGTTGTTTTGAATATTTTTTGCTGCCTATAAGATTTGTTTCTTTTTTAGTTATCTAATAATTCCGTTATGTTTCTTTTCTAGTAAAATGATGCCTCATGTTTAGTAATCTTTTGATGCAAGTTTCCATCAGATCTCATGTGTGTTATTTCTGCAATCGATGATTTAAGCGTGCTTTGCTTAATCTTCACAGATTTTCTGAGGAAACAAAGCTCAAGCTCATGTGTTTTGGTTGTGCTTGAACATTTATTATCATCTACCATAGCTTAAGATGTTTCTATTAATTGGATTCTTTTAGTCAACTACAACAACTTAATTTATTATTCAATTATACATCTTGTAAATTTAAAATCCATCTATTTTATCTTGTTCATTATTATTTCCTTCATATTTCAGCTTAGTACTCGTTAACCATGGTATTAGCCATGTCCCTTATTAACCCCAAGCACTAATCACATGACGTTCTTCTGTGAACGTACCGCCCACCGCAAACCTCAGCAAATAAATCCCGCCCACTGTCGCGCGAGTCAGGTAAACTCGCCCTGTCAAGTTCACTCGCTCAAGTAGCTTTTTGTTTAGCAACTCAGTGTAGCTCGAGTCAAATCCGTTAAACTGTTTTAACCGAAAACACACCAAGGAAAACAGTCGTGGTACAACAATCTCAAACTTCACATCTGATTTCACAAGGCGTTCAAATGTTATCGCCATTCGAACATCTGACCGAATATGATTTTGTAAATTTTCAACACCGTAGCTTCGTAGGATAAACCATAACCGTAGAGACTTGAACCTTCGTCCCGTCCCGATTTACCAGCCCATGTAACTCACCACCGAGTCCGACTCGCTATGCTCGTTACTTAAGTAGTCTGGATTTGTACTCAGTGAGTCAACAATCAAACCAGGAGTTTTCACCCATAAACAACAACAGTCCAAGTAACTGAGTAGCCACTTATGCGGACTCAAACTCAGTGAGTCAACTCGCTCAATTCCATCAAGATAATGTCTATACTCCGGACATATGCATGCGTTTCCACCATAAGCCGCATCCACATGAACCCACATATTATACTTGTTTGCCACGTCAGCAAGGTCTTTAACAGGGTCCACTGCAGTCGTGGACGTGGTCCCAATTGTAAGACAGAGAAAAACTGGGACCAAACCATGTTCCACGTCAGCTTCAATGACTTTTCTGAGGGTTTCAGGATCAAGAGAAAACTCATCCTCCACACGTGTTGGTACCGACCTTATATTCTCCAAATCAATACAAGCTACCTTGCATATTTTCTTGAACATGGAGTGAGTTTGATCTGATCCGTACACGACTAGCTTCCCGATACATTCGGTTCCAATATTATTAAGTACACAATCTCTAGCTGCCACAAGCGCGCACAAAGTCGACTCACTTGTGGTGGACTGCAAAACCCCACCTCCCGAACCCGAAAACATGAAGCTTTCCGGGAGGTGAAGCATAACCGCGAGCCAGTCCATCACCACCATCTCTAGCTCCGTTGCAGCCGGTGAAGCAACCCAATGGAACCCAACCACATTAAAGCAAGTACACAACATTTCCCCAATAAATGCTGCGGAACTTACCGTAGCTGGAAAGTATGCAAAGAAGTTTGGACTTAGCCAATGTGTGATGCCAGGGATAATATCTTTTTGGACATCTTTTAGTATGGTGTCGAATGATTCGGGTGTGTCGGGTGGGGTCTTGGGCAAGCGGTTTTTGAGGTAACCAGGTTGAACTTGGCTAAGAACCGGGTAGTTTTCGATATTTTTGTAGTAATCAGTGATGAAATCGACCGCTTTGAGGGCTTTTTCGCGAAAGTCTTCGGGGTGGAGATGGTTGAAGTCTTTGGAGTTTGAAGATTCTGAGAGTGTGATTAAGGCGGAAGGAGGGCTTCCCATATTGTGGGTTTGAAGTGAAGTTAAGTTTTTGGAAGTGTATTGGGATGGAGACAAAGGTGTTGGGTGGTGATATATTTATAAATGGAAGTGGTAGTTATTGCTGTGGACAAGAATGGAAGGTTTCAGTTGGTTGTTGGGAGTAATTTGGATCAGGATAGAGTACAAAGATAAATATTGAATAAGGAGATAAACATAAAAGTTTGAATAAATAGATATATATATGTTTGTTAATGTTTATTGGTTTAATAAGTTTTAGTATTGTGTTAGTATAAATAGAGGTTAACCAAAAAGATTTAGCTGTACTAATGAGATGAGTTTTAATAGCCAAGAGTCTAAGACTGGTTTCATGTGATAGAAGAGCAAAATAAGTATCAAAGGTGAGTTAGAATTGACTAGGAAGTGTTAATTGGACTAGCAGGAAGCAAAGGATAAGTTAGAAGAGCAACGATCAAGAAGAGCAGTGATCGGTTGAGTAAAAGACGAAAAAACAATGACACGAAGGAAAATAACATAAGCGATATGTCACACATTTCGTCATAGGAAACAAACAAAGCACGGCGGCAGTGTGAACATAGGAAAGCTGGTGCCGGTGAAAGAACACGAAGGTACGTTATGTCAAAACAATGGCATGCCTTAGGCTTCATATTCATATTCCACCATCATATATCGTTGACAAACAGTGATTTCATCCTTAGGCTTTCCATACGCTTCAAACCTTTGCAAGTACTCTTCTTAACAGTGATCTAACACGTGAAAGTGAGTCCGTCAACGTTCACATAAATAGAATGAACACGGATTTGAATGGACTAGGCTCATGCCACATGTACACACTCCCTCCATGGCTAGATTAAAACTCGAGATTCTACTAGGTTTGCAAAGAAAGAACTAGAACAAAGACAATATAATACCTGAGGTAAAAAAGAACAAATTAATTAATCTAAATATACAAAAACAATATATATATATATATATATATATATATATATATATATATGGATCATTTCAGAAGCTTTTTTACAGTGAGAAGTGAAGGTGTAACTCTATTAATCCTTAATTTCACCCCCTCTTATTGTGTATGTGCGTATGTACGTGTGTAGGTACGTACGTAGGTACGTAGGTTTGAATTTTGCTCGGTACATTTGTATGTGTGTAGGTAGGTTTGAATGTGTGTAGCTAAGAAATAAATACAACAAACCTACATACATGTAAGTAACATCATAAGAAATGGAATGAAATTAGGAATTAATGGAGTTACACCTTCACTTTTCGAACTTCTCGCTATAATCACTTCTCGCAAGATCCATTAAATCAATTTTGTATATATATATATATACATAAATGACAAAATACAATAATCTCTTATCGTACATTACGTAAACAACACCCTCAACCCTAGATTTCAAAAAACACGCTGTAACACCACGTCTTTACCCTTTAAGTTTTAGCCCTAATATACTAACTTACATAAGTATAGGGACCAATCTTGAAGAATCTGAAAACTTCACCCATCGCGATACGCGACGGGGTAAACATAAGCCCATCGCGTAGCGCGATGGCCTTGCACATAAACCCAGAAATGGGCAGCTTGGCGATACGCGATGACTCAATCCAAGAGAGCATCGCGTAGCGCGATGACCAGGTTAAGCAACCTGGACACGTGTTCAACCACGTGTCAACACGTGGCAAGATATGACAGGCCACGTGTCACCCGCAGATAAGGCGGCGTCTTTTTGCTGCGTCGCGATATGCGACGGGTCACAAGGAAACCATCGCGATACGCGATGGGTTCCAAAAACGGCTATAAAAGGGGAGGACGGGTATGAGCTCCATTCATCCCAAACTCACCTTCATTTTCACATATTTAACCTAGTAAGGCGTGCCCAATAGCCGTGACTAGCCGACGTGCCATTTTCTCGTGATTCATGCAAGGAACAAAGTCTTAATCGAGTAGCCAGCATATAATCAAGTAGATCAAGATCCTGCCTTTTTCTTATTATCAATCTAAAGTATCCACATTAAGGTAGGGGTTACATTTAAGTTATTTGAATTATAGCTTAGACTATCAATCGAGGCTATGGCCTTTAACCTTGGTCGTATTTTACAAACATTCATTCACAATCAAGTTTTCATAAATGTTACTTCATGATAAACAAAAGATATATTTTGACGGGCATGCAGTAACTGGAAGGGGGATATCACTAGTAATAAGTTTCTTGCCTAAGGAAAAGTAATTCGTATAAATCCCAATCAACCGAGGGACCCGTTTACTTACCTGGAGAAACTTACCAACGTGTTGAACCTATTAGGCCAAAACATGCTATATCAAACGTCACATAAAACCAAGTGTTTTCATTCACAATCAAAGATAAACTATTTCAAGGTTAAGCTTACAATCATAGCTTAACATCATTCAAAACATTCATACAAACCTATTTGTGTATAGGTTAATATCATTCACAATCAAATCAGTCAATCAGGCAAGGTTTTCAACACCGACGGTACAGGTGAATACGTTAACCTTTTCAATCAGTCAAAACATATTTATACTCAATGAGATGAACGGGTGTTTGTCTTAACGAGTCAATCAATGTCTACATGAGATCGAGTAATCTCTAAAACGTTATAATACAAAGTAGAGAATAAAATCAACTCAGACCGAATACGCATGTGTCTGGATCCAAACATAGCTGTTAAAGCCCCAATCAATCAATCAAAGGCAAGGAAGCCACGGGCTGCAACAATCATGACCAGTTCTCAGTTCAGGGTCGTTTGGCTCAGGGAATAACGTTATGTGTGTAGGGAAGTGGTACACATACCGGAAGTAGTAATACTTCCGCTGAGTTTGTCAAGAAAACTATGTTTGTATTGTAATCGTCATTCAAAATGTTTTATCGAGTCATACGTGTTCACCAGCATATAGATGACGTATTTATCCAACCCATTGCAGGAAATTAAGCATTAGTAGCATTAGCAAGGATTGGAGTCTTATGAAGATAGAAGCGCGTACAAGATGGCTCCGTTTTTTATAAACAAATACTTGTAATATGAAACATATATTTTGTATACTTGGGTGTTTAATTCCCAAGTAAATTTTCAATGTAAATTAATATTATATTCAACCTAAAGTCTTCCGCTAAAATTAACCCATAAACTCTGATATATTACAAAACAGGTACCAACTTGTGGTCACACGCCTAGGCCCTAAGTCGGGGTGTGACACACGCGGTGGCAAATTTGTGAATTATTACAAAACGTTTCCATCCTAATTAACCGTTGCATCGATTCAACCATCGTCACCGGCGTCATTTGCAAACACACTTCAATTGATTTCAACTGAAATACGTCAATTGTAGAAACCTAGTTGCAGACGTTCCATATTTGTTCACATGATGGAATCGATGATCAAATTGACGGTCGATTGATAATTGTTTGATAATTACGAAATTATATTAAGTGATTTTGGTGTTCAATTTCATGTTACAGGTGTTTAATTTTAGATATGAACTTCTGGACGTTTAAAGGTGTTCGTTTAAAGTTCTGAACGTATAAGTTGAACGTTTTACTTTTTTTGCCTTTTTTTCCTGAACGTTTAAACTTTTAACTGTAACAACGTAAAAATTTCGAGTTCAAAGTATTAACTTTCCAAAGTCTAGGGACTAAAATTGCTAAAATCCAAACTGGAGGGTTAAAAATAAAAATTTAGTTTTCCTGACCCATCGCGCTACGCGATGAGTCAGAAGAGACACCCATCATGTACCGCGATGTGGTGTCTGACAATGTTTGACACGTGTGCCACGTGGCACACGGTGGCACTAGGTGCTGCCACATGTCAACACGTGGCAGACCTACATTGTGACTCATCACACCTATATCGCGATACGCGATAGGTGCCCAGAAACCTATCGCGTAGCGCGATGGGGTTCCGAGTTTTGTCTATAAATAGCATCCAAGGGGTTGATCATTCCTCACACCAAAACCTGCTCTCAAATCTCTCTAACCTCTCACTAGAATCCCGAGTTTATAATAACGATTTGCCTCGATAATCGTGCCACGATCCTTTGTTGTGTACAGCGTTTCCTTGAAGTTCGTGCCACCCTCCACCCACACTTAATCAAGAATGTTTTATTATAATGGCGAGGAGTCTCGAAAGTCGTGTCCTCATGTGTTGAAGATTTGGCATACCTCGATTTGCATGTCGAGAAAAGAGAAGCGGCGGCGGAGTGCTGCTCAAGTCCCTAGAGTTCTATACGCCACTAAGGTTAAGCGTAGTAATAAATTCAATATAATTCAATATTATATTCAAGGCTTAAGCCTTAAGTCGAGGTTATACTCGATACCTCGATAAAAGAAAAGAAAATAAAACATAACAAAGAAACGAATGAAAGTTTGATTATTGAATATTGTGATACATATATATGTGTGTAAGTATATATGATTATATTCTTTTTTATGAAAATATTATTTAATGAATAAAGAGTATTGTTAAATAATAAAAGAAAAGATTACGTTTCTTAGAGAAGAAGAAACGTCGGGTTTCCAATATAAACTAAAGGTTTGTAATTTACTTTTAAACTAAAGGTTTTCAAGTAAAAGAGAATTGAACTAAAGGTTCAATCGAGGATTGAGATATAAAATAAGACTAAAGGTCTTAAGCCGGATCGTGTATCTGACTAACAAATATTTATACTCGTACTGTAGGTGCGAGATAAAGAAGGGAAAGACCCTTGGACGGTGAGTGAAGCCGATCCTAAAGAGATTAGGTGAATACGCCCCCAAACTATTAAACTTGTTTTCAAATGAGTCAAACTTGTTATGTGAAATTGTTTACAAGGAACTATGTGTTCCTAAAACCATTATAACTATGGGTATAAACCTATCCCTCAGGCTGTGGTATACGTATGTCTGGATCCTTACATAGGTGGTACTATGCGATGAATGGGCATGATCGCACTACCCTTGGTCGTAGGACGCTCTCCTGCAGGGAGTACGACCTTATGTGTATATTTACAAGTACTTAACTAAGTCGAACGTTGCGGTGTTTGCTGAGGTGACCTAGAGTAGAGGCTCGAGTTTATAATGTTTTATTTGACTTTGTTATTCCTAAGCTACGTTGGGCCGAGGCAGGCGTAGCTTCGAGGGGTAATAAAGTAAAAGAAGTTATTTTGCGTCAGCGTGTTCACCAGCATTCGTTGCTGGCGTATTTTCTTACATTTTGCAGGTGAACAAGTTTAGCACTTGGAGTGACGAAGTGCTTATATATCAGATGGCTCAGATTTTATTTTGTATAAACATAAATGATGGTTTGTAAACATAAACAAGTAATCTTTTGTTAACTTTAACGGGTATTTTATAATCCCGTCTTTTATATATGTAAGTTACATTTTCGATCGTTAAAGTTTTATAAGTCTTCCGCAAATAAACGTAACTCTGATTTATTTACAATAATGGTACCAACGGATGGGTCACGCTCCAAGGCCCTAGACGGGGGTGTGACAGGTTGGTATCAGAGTCATCGTTCTTAGCGAATTGGGTATCATAAAACAATACCCAAGCTTCGATCCAAGTATAGGAAATAATTGTTTATGTGTTAAAAGGATAAGATAGGCTGGTAACCTTTCTTTCCCACTCTACATTCTAAACCACCCATAATATTAGATGTCATTCAAAGCTCACATCGAAGACTTTGTGCGCAAGGCAAAGGAAGTTGGAATTGCCGAACCCTACCCCGAAGACAACATGAGCGAGGGTTATTATGAAGCATACTTCAACCAAGACGTGGAACACGACTTGTCCAAACCTTTGTACTATCCCGGAAGCAGGCACTACCCAATAGATGTTCCCGATAGTCCACTAAAACAAGGAATTGAGCCACCAAGACACTCAAGCTATAATCCATCAGCGGTACCGATGTATAATCCCTCCGAAATACCGATATACCATCCAATAGAAATCCCAACTTACCAACCCTCGGAGATACCACAATACTATCCAGCCGGATACCTACCGAACTCTCAACCATCCTCCGAATGGATGAAATATCTCTCAAAACAACAAGAGTGGCATGCCGGAAGTTCCACCTTCAAAGAAGTTAGTTCCCAACCAAACAACGGTGAAGGACCGTCCCGTAGACCCAAGATGAGAATAATGATGCCTACTGGAGACTTTCCAGATGCCACCAATAAACGGTGAAATCACACAACCAATGGAGGAAGATGAACCAGAAAGGGAGGAATCAGAAGAGGAAGAGGAACCAGAAGAGGAGGAAGATCCCGAAGAAGAAGAAGAACCCGATGAAGAAACTGGGGAAGAACCGGAAGAAGAGCATCCTGATAACCTTCATGAGACGTCAAGCTTAATAGAAGGATCACTCTCTTCCCAAAACGCAAGCTATGGTTATGTGGATCCATATGTCCAGCATCTTGAAAAACTGAGGAATCAAGCTTCGTCAAGCTTCCCACCATTCCAAGGAGAAATTCGATCAATTCAAGAGCAAGCCGACGAGATCCGTGAGCAGAATCAAGCTGCCAAGACCTACCTCTACCTTTCATCTGACATGGACTATGTTCCGTATCCAGAGCCGAGGAATCACTACGAGATGGTGACCCTGGGTTACCGCGACCCACCTCCGCAGTATGGATACCCCAATGTAGTCCCACAATCGTATGAAGAACATCTGGAGCGTGCACTGCATGAAACCGACGATTGGAGGAAGAAGGTAGATGAGGAAGAGAAGAAAAAGAAGAAAGTTGGACAAACACTCCTTTGTAAATACAACAAACTAACGAATGTTGTGAAAAAGTTCTTAAAGAACTGAAGGTGTTGGAAGATGGTGGCCATGAGAAGATTATGTGTGTAACATAGCCTTGTATAATATGTGTATGAATAAAAGAACGTATGAAACGTTCTAATGTAATAATAGGATAAGTTATATATATCGTTGAAACGATATATATAAATATGTGTAATATGGAATATATATCCTTAGGATATATATAATTGTGTAATAAATAAACATGTGTAATAAAGGAAATGTTGTTAAAATTTCAGACTTAATTGAAAAAGAAAAAGAGAAATATGTCTAAACAAAGTAACAACATTAATGCTCGTAGAGAAAAAGAGATAAAAGATAAGGGGAAAGGCCCCGAAAACGAGAATGAGCGAGAGGAAGAAATTCCCGAAAAATATATGAATAAAATTCAACAGATGATTAGGAAAGCTGTTAGGGAAGAATCGGAGTTTAGATCTCAATCTAGACATTCCCGAACTGTTAATCCTTCCGTTCATCCCTCTCGAAAATCTGAAAGATCCCATCCAAACCCGTCTCGTGTTGAGGAGAGTGTACATGAGTCTAACACCGATGGTGGCATTAGAAGAGAGTTTAAAAAGTTGAAAGTTAGTGGGTGTACGTTCAAAGATTTTAAGTACTATGGACCGAAAGAGTTCCATGGTGATAAAGGATCCATCACAACCGTGAGGTGGCTCGTGGAGATGAAGACTATTGTTATTACGAGCAAGTATTCCGAGGAGGAGAAAATTCAATACTCCGCTCTCATGTTCAAAGGTGAAGCGCACGAGTGGTGGAATGCGCTGTTGATGAGTAAGGGAAGAGATGTGATGTACGGCCTGTTGTGGGAAGAGTTTAAGGCCATGGTGATGGGAAAGTTTTGTCCCATGCACGAGAGTAATCAAATCCAAACCAAGTTCCTTAATCATAAGGTTGTAGGGACAAACCTCCGAGAGTACAATACCAAGTTCCTTAAGTATTGTCGACTAGTTCCCCAGCTGGTTAACCCTGAGTCCAGCAAAGTAACACGATATATTTGGGGACTACCACGGGAAATCCGTGACATGGTGAGGTCTCACCTGCCTCAAACCGCTGACTCAGCGATGGAGTTAGCCGGTTACTTGATTGGCGGCATGGTCCGCAATAAAGAAGAGGATAAGAAGGTCACGCCAACAATTACTCAAGGGAGGACAGGAGGAAGCGCCAACTTCAAAGGCAAAGGCGCTAGCCAAAGTAGGTTCAACTCGAATACTACTTTATGCAAGACTTGTAGGAGATACCACAAGGGCCGATGCAATTTTGCCACGTCTCCTAAAGTCTGTGAGTCCTGTAATCGTACGGGACATGATGCTGCTAATTGTTGGAAGAAGAAAATGACTTGCTTCAATTGAAAGGAAATGGGCCATTTGAGTTTCGAGTGCCCAAAGAACAAGCCTACTGCTGGTGGTGCGGGTGGAAGTGGCCAGAACAAAAAGGGAAACGCTCGAGTCTTCGTACTTGACACAAAGAAGACCGCTGATATGCCGGAAACCATGACCGGTACGTTTCTAGTCAACGACACCTATGCTAGAGTTTTGTTTGATTCGGGTGCCAATCTAAGTTTTATAGATTATATTTTCTGTAGTCTATTAAACGAACCTCTAACAAAATTATATAAAACTCTAAGCGTCGAGACTGCTAGTGGCGAAATCATTAAGATCTCCGAAGCCCTAGAAAACGGAAAAATACTTCTAGCTGGTTATAATCTGCCTATTTGTTTGTTACCCATGAGTCTGGCTGGTTTTGATATTGTACTTGGTATGGATTGGTTATCCGATAATCATGCTCGTATCATCTGCAATAGCAAAACTGTTGAACTTCAAGCCCCTGATAAACGAACGATTCGAATTGAAGGGGACAAAGACGCTGGCCAAGTTAGCATAATTTCCATGATTAGGGCTAACAAATGTTTAAATCAAGGATGCCTCGCATTCATGGCCTACGTCACTGAAGAGTCCAAGCCAAAAGAAATCAACGACGTTCCTATTGTTTCCAATTTTTCTGATGTCTTTCCCGATGAACTTCCTGGAATCCCTCCCGATCGTGAAGTAGAGTTTAGGATTGATCTTACTCCAGGTACTGCTCCGATCGCCAAACCTCTGTATCGCTTAGCGCCAACTGAGATGAAGGAGTTAAAGAAACAACTCGATGAGTTATTGGAGAAAGGTTTCATTCAACCGAGTTCGTCACCTTGGGAGCGCCAATTCTATTTGTCAAGAAGAATGATGGTTCCATGAGGATGTGTATTGATTATCGTGCGTTGAACAAAGTCACAATCAAAAACCGATATCCACTCCCTCGTATCGATGATCTTTTCGACAAACTTCAAGGTGCTAGCTATTTTTCTAAAATTGATCTTCGTTCCGGCTATCACCAATTCAAAGTTCAAACCAAAGATATTCCGAAAACCGCGTTTCGAACAAGGTATGGACATTATGAGTTCACGGTCATGCCGTTTGGACTCACTAATGCCCCAGCTGCATTCATGGATATGATGACCGTATTTGCAAGCCGTACTTGGATAAATTTGTTATCGTATTCATCGACGATATACTTATTTATTCTAAGTCCAAGGCCGATCATGAAATCCATCTTCAAACGTTGCTTGAAATTCTTAGAACAAAGAAGTTATACGCTAAGTTCTCGAAATGCGAGTTCTGGTTGCACGAGGTACAATTTCTTGGTCACGTCATTAACGTTAACGGTATTCAAGTGGACCCTGCTAAGATTGAAGCTATCTCTAAGTGGGAGGTCCCAAAGTCGCCAACCGAGATCCGAAGTTTCTTAGGTTTGGCCGGCTACTACCGTAGATTCATCGAGAACTTTTCTCGTATCGTCGTTCCTCTAACTTCCTTAACTCGTAAGAACATCAAGTATGAATGGGGAATGAAGCAACAAGAGGCATTCCTAGGCTTTAACCATCGGTTTCAGCGAATTAGGTATTAAATACTAGTACCTCGGCTTTAACCATTATTATTATTATTCATAGTGATAAGATAGGATTGGTAAACCTCCTATCCCTAATCTAACTAAAATGCAGATGTCTAATATTAACTACTTTAGTCGTAGACACCAAGTAGCCATTCGATCAATACCGACAATCATTCACGAACCTTCCGATATGGAAAGTAGTAATAGTTGTTACACTAGCTTTGTTCAATCGCAATCAACCAATCAATTCGGTGTCACCATATGGGAGCCAACCCGTGTATCTCCCCGGGAGTTAGCAAATGCCAATAGAAATTTTTGACGACACCACCAACAACACTCCCCAATATTATCCATCCGAGGTTCCGACTTACCATCCTTCCGAGGAACAAGAGGTACAGAGTAACATCAAACAAGAAACTGAATCGGAATCATCAAGCTGGATGAATTGTCATTCTGATCAAAGGAGATTGCAATTTGGATCACCACCAATGAATTATCAATACCAGATCCCACACACTACTGCTGAACCAAACCGGAAACCAAAAATGAGGGTTACAATTCCCTATGAAAAGATAACTTTTCAATCACCAATCAAGAATCCTTATGAATCAGAAGAGGATCCTGAAGAAGAGGAGGATCTCGAGGAAGAGGAAAACGAGAATCCTGATTTTCCTCCATACCTATGACCGAGACCTTCAATCTCCCAACAAGCAAAAGATATTCAGGAGGAGGCAAATCTCATCGAGGAGTTTTACACCAACAATATCCCCGATGAAGAAATGCATGCATACGTTGCTAATCCGCATCTCTATCCAAGGGAAAATGCTTATCTCTTCCCAGCCGCATCCGCACCAACGGGATATCCTAACCCGCCAAATTCGGTGATGGACGAGCTGAGGAACGAAAAAGTTGACAAAAAGAAAATAGGGAGAAAGATTGCTAAGAAATGTGACAAGATGAAAAATATTAATACAAAATGGATTAAGGATAAGAAAACGTAGTTGTTTACTGTTGTAGTTGTTGTGATCTTTTTCTTGTAAAATAAATAATGTAGTATAAAGTGTGTCTTTTCTAAATCTTGTTTTATTCATGTAACAGCATGTCTAAAGCAAACAGTAATCAAGAAACTCAAAACAATAAAGGAAAGACAATTGAAGAAATTTTACAAGAAAAAGCTACCGTGGAAAATATACAAGCCATACCATAAAATTATGTGCTTGGTATCCGCGATCTGATAAAAGAGGCTGTGCATCCAACTTATGAAATATTGAAAAACGATCAAAGTCGTACCGCCTCACTTTCTAATAAAAGAGCAAGTCAAAGTAGAAGTGAAACCGCTACTTCAAAAAGAGAATCCAAGAAAGAGTCAGAAAAGAAAGAAGATAAGAAAAAGGAAGTCAAGAAATAGAAAGAAGTGAGTGATGAAAGCTCCACTGCTGAAAACGACCTCCGTGAGAAAACAAAGAAACTCAAAATACACGAAGGTTGTGATTTCAAGGTATTCAAAGTGTATAACCCCAAGGAATTTCACGGGGATAAAGGCTTGATAAATACCCTCCGATGGCTGGAGGAAATGGAATCAATTGTATTGATCAGCAAGTGTACGGAGAGTGAGAAGGTGTAATATACTTCCCAGATGTTCAAAGGGGAAGCATTAGAATGGTGGAATACCCTGATTGGAAACAAGGGTAGAGAGAATCTATACAATCTAGACTGGGTAACGTTCAAGGAAATGATATTAAAGAAGTTATGTCTGATAAACGAAATGGATCAAATTCAGACTAAACTGTGGAACCACAAGGTTGTAGGAACAAATCTCAAGGAATACAACACCAAGTTTCTTGAGTATTGTAGAATCGTGCCTCATCTGGTCACTCCTTAAATCAATAAAGTGACACGATACATATACGGATTGCCAATCGAAATCCGTGACTTAATTCGGTCACATATGCCGTCCTCGACGGAATCTGCTATGGAGTTAGTCGGATATTTGATGGATGGGATGTTAAGGAACAGGGATGAGAAGAAGAAAGATGATGGAAAAATGAGTGTTGGTGGAAAGATGAAAAAGACAGAAAGGAAAAGAGAAGGGGGGTTTGTGTATAGTCGCCCCATTTGCAAGTCATGTGGTAGGAGACATTTCGGTAGATGTCTTCGACCAACTAGCACAGTTGTATGTGGATTTTGCAAGAAACCAGGTCATCTGGAAGCAGATTGCAGGAAAAAGACCGGAGTATGTTTTGAGTGTGGCGAAAAGGAACACTATAGTACGGAGTGCCCAAAGAAAAAGCCGATGACAAATACGGAAAGTGGCAGCGGTGCCAAGACCGATGCTAAGAAGGGAAACGCTCGTATCTTTATGTTAGACACTCAAAAGGCAGCTGACATACCGGACGTGATCACTGGTACGTTTCCTATAAATAATGTTTATGCTAGGGTTTTATTTGACTCGGGTGCAAACCAAAGCTTTATAGATTATAAATTTTGTAGTCTATTAAATGAGCCCTTAGTTAAATTAGATAAACATTATGAAGTAGAAACCGCTGATGGAAGTATAAGTAGAATAACCGAAGCTTTAGATAATGCCAGAATTTCTCTAGCCAATCACGTCATACCTGTACGATTGTTACCCATGACATTGGCAGGTTTTGATGTAGTATTAGGTATGGACTGTTATCGTTTAATCAAGACCGTATCCTATGTAACGATAGATCCATCGACATTAGAACGCCTAATAACAAAACCATTCGTATAACTGAAGATAAAGAAGGAGGAAAAGTAGGACTCATTTCAAAAATCAAAGCAAGTCATTGCATAGGTAAGGGATGCCTCGCATTCATGGCCTATGTAACCAAGGAACCCGAACCAAAGAAGATGAAGGAAGTACCGATCGTGTCCGAATTCCAAGATGTATTTCCTGAAGAATTACCAGGAGCCCTGCCAGGCAGAGAGCTAGAATTTAAAATCGACCTTATACCAGGAACTTCACCGATCGCCAAATCTCCTTATCGTCTAGCACCAACAGAAATGAAAGAGTTAAAGAAACAATTGGATGAGCTATTAGAGAAAGGATTCATACGACCGAGTTCGTCACCGTGGGGAGCTCCAATTCTATTTGTAAAGAAGAATGACGGATCATTGAGGATATGTGTAGATTACCGAGTGTTAAACAAAGTCACGATCAAGAACAAGTACCCATTACCTAGAATCGACGATCTGTTTGATCAACTCCAAGAAACAAGTTGTTTTTCCAAGATTGACCTAAGGTTGGGTTACCATCAGTTGAAGGTGCAAGAAGAAGATATACCTAAGCCTTTAGGACCCGATACGGACATTACGAGTTCACCGTGATGCCTTTCGGACTCACTAATGCTCCAGCAGCTTTCATGGACATGATGAATCGGGTTTGCAAGCCATACTTGGATAAGTTTGTTATTGTTTTCATTGATGACATTCTTGTTTACTCAAAATCCAAAGACGATCATCAAGTTCATCTTAAGATCATACTTGAAACCCTAAGAAACGAGAAATTATTCGCCAAATTCTCTAAGTGCGAATTTCGGTTGTCTGAAGTTCAATTTCTTGGTCATGTTATAAATGAAAAGGGTATTCAAGTAGATCCAGCAAAGATTGAAGCAATAACTAAATGGGAGAAACCGAAAACACCGACTCAAGTCCGAACTTTTCTAGGTTTAGCTGGATATTACCGAAGATTTATTCAAAATTTCTCCCGAATAGTTGTCCCATTAACTTCACTCACAGGAAATTCAATTAAGTTTGAATGGGGACCGAAGAAAGAAGAAGCATTTGAAACACTTAAACAAAAGTTAACTAATGCACCTATTCTGGCTTCGCACACGGGAATGGGATGAGTTTTAATGCAAGGAAAAAAAGTAATTGCTTATGCTTCGAGACAATTTAAAGTTCATGAAAATAATTACACCACGCACGACCTTGAATTAGGCGCTATAATTTTCGCATTAAAGTTATGGCGACATTACTTGTATGGTGTAAAATTCACGGTGTACACTGATCACAAATGCTTGAAACATATCTTTGATCAAAAAGAGTTGAACATGAGACAAAGACGTTGGATGGAAACGCATAATGACTACGACTGTGAGATCGTATATCATGAAGGAAAGGCCAACGTTGTGGCTGATGCTTTAAGTAGGAAAGAACATGAAAAATCAAAGAGAGTTCGAGCACTTAGTTTAGAACTCAAAATTGATCTAACCAATCAGATCAAGGAAGCTCAGAAATTGGCACTGGAAGAAGGGAACCTTAAAGCCGAAAAGGAAAATGGTACTATTGATCAACTAAACAAAGTAAGTGACGAAATACTTAGACTTGGTACAAGAATTTGGGTACCAATGGTCGGAAATCTAAAAGACAAAATTCTTGAAGAAGCACACAAGTCAAAGTACATGATGCATCCGGGTAGTGACAAGATGTATCATAATTTAAAGGAGAATTATTGGCGGATTGGTATGAAGAAAGATATTGCTTTGTATGTAGCCAAATGCCTAACGTGTTCCAAAGTAAAAGCCGAACACCAAAAGCCGTTAGGATTGATTCAACAACCAGAGATACCCATTTGGAAATGGGATATGATAACCATGGATTTCATTATGAAGTTACCAAAAACTTCTCGTCAAAATGATGCAATCTGGGTTATTGTAGATAGACTTACGAAGTCTGCTCATTTCATTCCAATTCAAGAAACGTTTAGTATGGATAAGTTAGCACATTTATACGTTGAAAACATAGTATCCTTGCATGGTGTGCCGCTATCCTTCATTTCTGATAGAGATAGTCGATTCACTTCAAATTTCTAGTCAAGTTTTCAAAAATCCATGGGGACTCAACTAAACTTAAGTGTTGCTTACCATCCCCAAACTGATGGCCAAAGTGAACTTACGATTCAAACATTAGAAGAAATGCTTCATGCCTGTGTTATTGATCTAGGAGGAAGTTGGGATACCCATCTTTCTCTAATGGAATTCTCGTACAACAACAACTATCATACGAGTATTCAAGCAGCACCATTTGAAGATTTGTATGGACGTAAGTGTAGGACACATGTGTGTTGGTCAGAAACAGGTGATGGTCAGTTGTCAGGACCTGAAATCGTTCAAAGAACTACCGATCAAATAATACAAATCCGTGAACGATTGAAAACGGCAAGAGATAGACAAAAGAGCTATGTGGATGTTCGTCGCAAGCCATTGGAATTTAAAGAAGGAGACAAAGTGTTATTGAAAGTATCGCCTTGGAAAGGTGTAGTATGATTCGGGAAGAAAGGAAAACTGAGTCCACGATTCGTTGGGCCATTCAAGATACTCGAAAGAATTGGACCAGTTGTTTACTGCTTAGAGTTACCTGATAAAATGAAAGGCATTCACGACGTGTTTCATGTATCCAATCTTCGCAAGTGTTTAGCGGACGAAACACTTGAAATTCCATTAAAAGATGTCAAGATCAACGAGAAGCTTAAGTTCGTGGAACAGCCAATCCAAATCGAAGATAGCATGATCAAGTTTCTCAAACACAAACGACTCAAACTCGTGAATGTCAAATGGGATTCAAGACGAGGAACCGAGTACACGTGGAAGCTCGAGTCTGAAATGAAGAAAAAGTATCCCTATCTATTCCAATAAATCTCGAGGACGAGATTATTCAAAAGGTGGGGAGGATGTAACACCACGTCTTTACCCTTTAAGTTTTAGCCCTAATATACTAACTTACATAAGTATAGGGACCAATCTTGAACAATCTAAAAACTTCACCCATCGCGATACGCGACGGGGTAAACATAAGCCCATCGCGTAGCGCGATGGCCTAACACATAAACCCAGAAATGGGCGGCTTGGCGATACGCGATGACTCAATCCAAGAGAGCATCGCGTAGCGCGATGACCAGGTTAAGCAACCTGGACGCGTGTCCAACCACGTGTCAACACGTGGCACGATATGACAGGCCCACGTGTCACCCGCAGGTAAGGCGGCGTCGCGATACGCAAAGGGTCACAAGGAACCCATCGCGTATCGCGATGGGTTCCAAAAATGGCTATAAAAGGGGAGGACGGGTATGAGATCCATTCATCCCAAACTCACCTTCATTTTCACATAGTTAACCTAGGGAGGCGTGCCCAATAGCCGTGACGAGCCGACGTGCCATTTTCTCGTGATTCGTGCAAGGAACAAATTCTTAATCGATTAGCCAGCATATAATCAAGTAGATCAAGATCCTGCCTTTTTCTTATTATCAATCTAAAGTATCCACATTAAGGTAGGGGTTACATTTAAGTTATTTGATTTATAGCTTAGACTATCAATCGAGGCTATGGCCTTTAACCTTGATCGTATTTTACAAACATTCATTCACAATCAAGTTTTCATAAATGTTACTTCATGATAAACAAAAGATATATTTTGACGGGCATGTAGTAACTGGAAGGGGGATATCACTAGTAATAAGTTTCTTGCCTAAGGAAAAGTAATTTATATAAATCCCAATCAACCGAGGGACCCGTTTACTTACCTGGAGAAACTTACCAACGTGTTGAACCTATTAGGCCAAAACATGCTATATCAAACGTCACATAAAACCAAGTGTTTTCATTCACAATCAAAGATAAACTATTTCAAGGTTAAGCTTACAATCATAGCTTAACATCATTCAAAACATTCATACAAACCTATTTGTGTATAGGTTAATATCATTCACAATCAAATCAGTCAATCAGGCAAGGTTTTCAACACCGACGGTACAGGTGAATACGTTAACCTTTTCAATCAGTCAAAACATATTTATACTCAATGAGATGAACGGGTGTTTGTCTTAACGAGTCAATCAATGTCTACATGAGATCGAGTAATCTCTAAAACGTTATAATACAAAGTAGAGAATAAAATCAACTCAGACCGAATACGCATGTGTCTGGATCCAAACATAGCTGTTAAAGCCCCAATCAATCAATCAAAGGCAAGGAAGCCACGGGCTGCAACGGTCATGACCAGTTCTCAGTTCAGGGCCGTTTGGCTCAGGGAATAACGTTATGTGTGTAGGGAAGTGGTACACATACCCGAATTAGTAATACTTCCGCTGAGTTTGTCAAGAAAACTATGTTTGTATTGTAATTGTCATTCAAAATGTTTTATCGAGTCATACGTCTTCACCAGCATATAGCTGACGTATTTCTCCAACCCATTGCAGGAAATTAAGCATTAGTAGCATTAGCAAGGATTGGAGTCTTATGAAGAAGAAGCGCATACAAGATGGCTCCGTTTTTTTATAAACAAATACTTGTAATATGAAACATATATTTTGTATACTTGGGTGTTTAATTTCCAAGTAAATTTTCAATGTAAATTAATATTATATTCAACCTAAAGTCTTCCGCTAAAATTAACCCATAAACTCTGATATATTTACAAAACAGGTACCAACTTGTGGTCACATGCCTAGGCCCTAAGTCGGGGTGTGACACACGCGGTGGCAAATTTGTGAATTATTACAAAACGTTTCCATCCTAATTAACCGTTGCATCGATTCAACCATCGTCACCGGCGTCATTTGCAAACACACTTCAATTGATTTCAACTGAAATACGTCATTTGTAGAAACCTAGTTGCAGACGTTCCATATTTGTTCATATGATGGAATCGATGATCAAATTGACGGTCGATTGATAATTTTTTAATGATTACGAGATTATATGAAGTGATTTCGGTGTTCAATTTCATGTTACAGGTGTTTAATTTTAGATATGAACTTCTAGACGTTTAAAGGTGTTCGTTTAAACTTCTGAACGTATAAGTTGAACGTTTAACTTTTTTTGCCTTTTTTGCCTGAACGTTTAAACTTTTAACTGTAACAACGTAAAAATTTCGAGTTCAAAGTATTAACTTTCCAAAGTCTAGGGACTAAAATTGCCAAAATCCAAACTGGAGGGTTAAAAATGAAAATTTAGATTTCCTGACCCATCGCGCTACGCGATGAGTCAGAAGAGACACCCATCGCGTACCGCGATGGGGTGTCTGACAATGTTTGACACATGTGCCACGTGGCACACGGTGGCACTAGGTGCTGCCACGTGTAACCACGTGGCAACACTGCCGCCACGTGTCAACACGTGGCAGACCTACATTGTGACTCATCACACCTATATCGCGATACGCGATAGGTGCCCAGGAACCTATCGCGTAGCGCGATTTGATTCCGAGTTTTATCTATAAATTGCAGCCAAGGGGTGGATCATTCCTCACACCAAAACCTGCTCTCAAATCTCTCTCTTACCTCTCACTAGAATCCCGAGTTTATAATAACGATTTGCCTCGATAATCGTGCCATGATCCTTTTTTGTGTACACCGTTTCCTTGAAGTTCGTGCCACCCTCCACCCACACTTAATCAAGAAGGTGTTATTATAATGGTGAGGAGTCTCGAAAGTCCTGTCCTCAAGTGTTGAAGATTTGGCGTACCTCGATTTACGTGTCGAGAAAAGAGAAGCGACGTCGGAGTGCTGCTCAAGTCCCTAGAGTTCTATACGCCACTAAGGTTAAGCGTAGTAATAAATTCAATATTATATTCAAGGCTTAAGCCTTAAGTCGAGGTTATACTCGATACCTCGATAAAAGAAAAGAAAATAAAACATAACAAAGAAACGAATGAAAGTTTGATTATTGAATATTGTGATACATATATATATATATATATGTGTGTGTGTAAGTATATATGATTATATTCTTTGTTATGAAAATATTATTTAATGAATAAAGAGTATTCTTAAATAATAAAAGAAAAGATTACGTTTCTTAGAGAAGAAGAAACGTCGGGTTTCCAATATAAACTAAAAGTTTATAATTTACTTTTAAACTAAAGGTTTTCAAGTAAAAGAGAATTGAACTAAAGGTTCAATCGAGGATTGAGATATAAAATAAGACTAAAGGTCTTAAGCTGGATCGTGTATCCGATTAACAAATATTTATACTCGTACTATAGGTGTGAGATAAAGAAGGGAAAGACTCTTGGACGGTGAGTGAAGCCGATCCTAAAGAGATAAGGTGAATACGCCCCCAAACTTTTAAACTTGTTTTAAAATTAGTCAAACTTGTTATATGAAATTGTTTACAAGGAACTATGTGTTCCTAAAACCGTTATAACTATGAGTATAAACCTAGCCCTCAGGCTGTTGTATATGTATGTCTGGATCCTTACATAGGTGGTACTATGCGATGAACGGGCATGATCGCACCACCCTTGGTCGTAGGACGCTCTCCTGCAGGGAGTACGACCTTATGTGTATATTTACAAGTACTTAACTAAGTCTAACGCTGCGGTGTTTTCTGAGGTGACCTAGAGTAGAGGCTCGAGTTTATAATGTGTTATTTGACTTTGTTATTCCTAAGCCACGTTGGGCCGAGGCAGGCGTAGCTTCAATGAATAATAAAGTAAAAGAAGTTATTTTGCGTCAGCATGTTCACCAGCATTCGTTGCTGACGTATTTTCTTACATTTTGCAGGTGAACAAGTTTAGCACTTGGGGTGATGAAGTGCTTATATATCCGATGGATCGGATTTTATTTTGTATAAACATAAATGATGGTTTGTAAACATAAACAAGTAATCTTTTGTTAACTTTAACAGGTATTTTATAATCCCGTCTTTTATATATGTAAGTTACATTTTCGATCCTTAAAGTTTTATAAGTCTTCCGCAAATAAACGTAACTCTGATTTATTTACAATAACGGTACCAACTGATGGGTCACGCTCCTAAGACCTAGACGGGGGTGTGACATTAACCTTAGATGTTTAAAGGTTTAACATTGGAATGTTTAAGGGTAGGAATTTGGCTTGAACATTTAAACTTTTTGTTCTGGACTTTTTTTGTTAGTTTAGAAGTTCTTAACTTCTAAACTTTAAAAGTTTAGAACTTCTAAACTTTTTTGAACACCCAGAACTTCTAATTTTTGAACATATTAGAATGTTTAAAAATGTTCATTTTTGGTTAGAACGTTTAAAGGTCTTCATTTTTGTTCAGAACGTTTAAACGTAATATTTTGAACCCTAATCAGAGCTCGATTGAGTGTATTATTTCGGCAATTTCATAATCGATTGGTGAATCTAAATACTTCTACACATCAATTCGATTGATTAAATCATCATTTTTTGATCAATTTTGAAGATTTCTTGATGTTCAACGACGTTCGATTTTGAATTGGCTTTTGACTTTAGAGATTTCATACTTTAAGCTGTGATTAGAGTTTAGAAATTGTATGAGATAGAACGATGAGTTCCGAATTTCGATCAGAGTCGATTTGTAATCGATGAATTTGATTGCAAATATTGTTGGTTATTTACGAAACTGCCATCGCGTGTTTTTAATCAAACGCTCTGGAAGCTCGCATAAGTAATGTACAATAAGTCATTATTGTACGTTAACCCACCCCTATATAAAATACAAAAATTGATTATCGTACATTAAGTACGCGAGGCTATGGAACGTTCGATTACAATTAGCGATCTAGGGTTCTCCGATCAGAATAGCGAGCAACAACAACGGCAAGCCGATCTTCATCCACCGCCTCTCCCATCGATTCCGTCCACCTTCACTATGACCGTTCAGCAATCTGTCACCATCCAACGATTCTGTCCACCATCCAATGATTCTGTCCACTGTACACCATCTTCCTCCGTCACGACTTGTTCACAGGTCAGTTGATAAAATTGACTAATTGAAATTGAAATTGTTGAACTAATTAATCAGTTAAACTTTGAAATTTGTCCAACTAATCATTAATTTGAAGTTTCAATTGATCAATTTTGAGTTTTGAGTGATAGGTTTTAACGGCACGTTTAAAGTTTTAAGCCTGAACGTTTAAAGGTTTAAGGCTAAACGTTTAAAGATGGGAATATGGCTTGAACATTTAAATTTTTTTCCTAAACTTTTAAGTTATTTTGCTTGAACATTTAAAGGTTTAACCTTGAATGTTTAAAGGGTGGGAATTTAGCTTGAACTTCTAAATCTTTTGTTAGAACTTTTAAAGTTTTGGTATTGAACTTCTAAAGTTTTTGTTAGAACTTCTAAAGTTTTTTGTTAGAACTTCTAAAACTTTGGTACAGAACTTCTAAACTTGAACGTTTAAAGGTGTTCATTTTTTGTCAGAATGTTTAAATGTACAGTGTCTTCAGTTTTGTTTAACATCAAAAATAAATTTGCAACTGTAAAATTAAAAGCTTAAATTTGTATGATTAGATGAAAAATTGAAAAACAAACAACAATTGTTTGTTTAATTGTAAAAAATGATTGATTGTGTTTGAAGTTTATTAGCAGGTAACAAACATTTTTAGGTTTAGATAACTCAATTTAGTTTGATGTCAATCTGTAGAATAGTTTGATATGGATCGACGATTGAATTATATTGATATGGATGGACGCCCGATGAATCAATTAATGAACTAGATCGTAGAATTGGATTTAGGTTATTTACGATTATCCCATCGCGTAAAAGTTAAATCGACGTTTATAAAGCTCGCGTACCTAATGTACAATAACTGATTATTGTACAATAACCCACCCCTATATATATATATATATATATAGGGTAAGGATCCTAAGAGAACCCTTAGCAAATTGAGAACTTTGAGAACCATTTTGGACCACTAAAAACACATTTAAAAAAAATATTTAAAAAAATCATAAAACAAAAAATAATAAAAATTTTTAAAAAGTAAAAAAAAAACAAAAATTCTTATATTTCATTCATGTTTCATTAAAAAAATTAAAAAAAAACGTCGTATTATACACATATGTATAATTTTATATAATCTTAAGTTACGTAATATACACATATGTACAGTATCATTTATCTTAAATTATACACATGTGTACAAAAAAATACATGTAAATGTACATATATGTATATATTATACATATGTGTATATAATTTAGCTAAACCGAGTTTTTTTATTTTTTTTATGAAATCGGGATGATAAAATAAGAATTTTGTTTTTTTTTTATTTTTTTGATCTTTGTGTTTTTTTTATTTTATGATTTTTTTTATTTTTGGGTTTTTTGTGTTCCAAAATGGTTCTTATAGTTCTCAATTTCAAAAAAGTTCTCTTATGATCCCGATCCTATATATATATATATATATATATATATATATATATATATATATATGTAGGGGAGAGTTATCCTAAAAATAAGTAGTTTCCTAATAAAACCAAGAGTAAATCATAGCCACTGGATCATGTTAATCAATGGTTGAGATTTAAAATCACCAATAACCGACATAGTTTCCTAAAATTACTCTTTAATCATTATAACCGACATAGTTTCCTAGAATTGTTCTTTCACCATAATTTGTAATGCCAAATGTCAAAAAATTGTTAGTTCTTACCATTCTTAGGAAACTCCTTATTTTTATTTGAACCATTTTCTATATATATATAAAGAGAGAGAGAGAGAGAAAATATAGAATACAATAATCCTTAACATACAAAAATATCTATATTCACGAAATTGATCCATAAAATCACATCCCAGCATCTCGGAATTATCAATACATACCCAATTAATTATCAATTTATAAAAAAAAAACATATTTGGATCGTTAATCGATCAGTTGTTTACTTTTCTTTACGAAACCCGTTTTGAGCGTTTTAGTATTTTGGTTGAGCGTTTTGTATTTTAGCTTGAGCGTTTTGATTTTTGCCTTGAGCGTGATTCGCGTGCGTTAAGACATGTTAAGGATTATTGTATGTTAACCTGAACCTATATGCACACACACACACCCCATATCTAGAGCAATGTTATAATAAGAAGTAGATTTTTCTTAAGAAGTGCAGAAATTGTGTTTTCACCATTAGATTTAATAAAACACACCGTGCAATAAATACACCGCAACTAAAATAAAACACATTTTTCATATCCATCATGAGATCAACATATCTAACGCCACATATTACTTCTTACACTTCTTATTTAAATCCACCACATATATATATGTGTGTATATATATATATATTATTTCTATTTTAATTTATGTCAAACAATAATAAATAGAATTTAACAAAACAATATTATAATACGCGCACTAGCTCCCCGACAAATATATTATTTTGATGACCGTCATTAAGTACAGGGGCGGATCTATATAAGGCTTAGGGGTAGCCCGGGTTACCCCTCAACTTTGTTGGTGAAGTGTAAAATTAGTGTAATTTTTTTTTTCTTATTTTCTCTTTTTTATGTATAGGTTACCCCTGAGTAAGTATTAGGATACCCTTTGAGACAAAGCAGACCTAAAATGAACTCGGGCTCAGAAAATTTCCGATGTATTTATGGTGAATTTGAGAAGATGATGGGAGCTTAAAGTGGAGGACTAGAGGTTGAAGAAGATGTTTAAAAAGTGTGAATTAAAAATAGAAAATGAGTAAATGGTAGGTCTTATTAGTGTAGGTGTAAAAGTAAAGTAAGATATAGGCTCATATTATCAATAGTCAACTTTTTGCCTCTTTTTATTATTTAACATTTTCTTTTCCAGTACTAATTAAACTATTTCCTTTCAACAAGTAATTTTAATCACTGCCCAACTAGATTGTTTTCATTATAAGTTTAAGAGGAAACTCACCTATAGCCTATAGGTGAAAAATCGAAGTATTTGGATGACTCGTCATAATCACTTGGACTAGAAATAATTAGCTAGTCAAATTAGATACATATTGATAAACCAAATTTTGGCTTCTTTTTGGGTTGAATATATATATTTTTTTACTTTACTGATTATCGTTTTTTAGTTGATGTGTTTAGTTGATGATTTATGAATATTTATGGATCCACTATCGCCCCTCTGTTCAAGACAAAATTTTAGGTTACCCCTAAGATTTTTTTGTAGATCCGCCACTGATTAAGTAGCTAGGGCAGATGGGATATCATATCCACAGTAGCGCACTAGTTAGTAAACATGATGTCTTGTTTGATAGTAAAAGCAAGACTAGAAACTGTCTTGTTTTTGGTTTAGTTACTAAATTGCAAAACTTAATCAATAATAATGTTTAATCACTACACAAACATCGCTCATATCGGCCATATCATTGACCTAGAGCACAGTCCATATGCTTGCGCACCAGTTATCTGATTCTTAGCTAAAACTAACTTGGGTGTAGCGGGCCAGGCACAATCAGATTTCGTACTATACCTCGTGTATCGAATCAACATAGTCTGAATAACACGTTAATGAACGCATTTTATATGCCTACAATTAAAGACCAAACATATAACTTATTTTGCCAAGGAGCTAAATATAAAACTTTATAAAGTTAGTGATCCATTTTTGCTTTACATTAATGTGGGAAAGAGGACAAATGGAATGGATGAATTCTTTGGAAAACAAGTGTGCCTTTTAGCTATTTTTTGAACTCAAAGTTGTTTTCTCATCTAATGTGGGATGAACAAGATGCAAAAATTCCAAAAGATTTGGAGGCTTTAAAGAGTTGTATTTGTGTTTCAACACAAATAATTACTTAAACTTTTAAATTAATGAATAATAATTACTATTTTGGAACCTCTCGTGCATTAGAATAAAATATAATAAGTTTAGAGACGGAACATATATTTTCCAACAAAGAAAATTATTATTTTTTTACACCTAGGAAAAACTAAAACATAGAAAATGGTTGAAATGTAACGTATATTACCCACTTCAAATATTTGGAAAATATTACTAAAGAAAATCGTTTAGTTACAGAAATTATGTAACTTTATGTAGGTTATTTTACAAATAATGCTTCTTGTTGCTTGTTTTTCCTTACAAATAATGTTTGTTAATATAATTATTTTAAAAAAATATTTTTATGTTAGTTATTTTAGTTAAGAATAATAATTTATCACCGACTAATTTTATAATAAAAATATTGTATCTAATTAACTACTTTTGTTATACAAATAAGTAAGTTTTATAATTTTGTTTATAATTTGTGAAGTACATTTTATATAT
Organism: Bidens hawaiensis; assembly: GCF_021521415.1. Lineage (NCBI taxonomy): Eukaryota > Viridiplantae > Streptophyta > Magnoliopsida > Asterales > Asteraceae > Bidens > Bidens hawaiensis. Next base: position 123,300 of record NW_027494377.1, read on the forward strand.
TGTTTATAATTTGTGAAGCTCTGGCAAGTCAGTTCATAAAACCTGATGCTTTATATGGAACTTTAATGTGCCGAACCATAAAATCTGCGACTCTAGATTGAATATAATATAATCAACATGGCCTTGTTTTTCTTTTAAATTTCCTGTTAAAAGATCAAGCTTCCTTTTATAACTTTTCTAATCAAAGTTTAGATTGGATAGACTTTAAAAAAAAAAAAAAACTTTTCTCTTTTCCCCTTTTTGTTTTTAATATCATTTTCTCTTTTATAGACAGACATATTTTTCCTTCTTTAATTTAGCAGTGTATGGATACAATTTTATTGATTTAACTGAAAAACCGTTTGCAACAAATTATTCCTTCTTTTCTTTCATGAATGAATAAACAAAATAAGGATTTATTTTAATAAAGTTTATAATAGAATCGGTTTTTCTATTCAAAACAGGTTGCATGTAAAAAACTTTAACTTCATTCATACGTATCAAATAAAAATATAATACATGTTGTTCAAGCATTAATCACACTTACGATTTATTTTCAATATTCAAATAATAATACGATTTTACTTGGAACTTAAAGACTCATATTCGTCCACCATGCTATTAGCCACATCCTTTATCACCTCCCAAGCACTAATAACATGTCGTTCTTCAGTGAGTGTGCTTCCCACCGCAAACCTCAACATATAAGTCCCACCAACCGCGGTGTGAGTCAAGTAAACTCGCCCCGTCAAGTTGACTCGCTCGAGTAGCTTTTTGTTTAGCAACTCGGTGTAGCTCGAGTCAAACCCGTTGAACTGTTTTAACCGAAAACACACCAAGGAAAACCGTCGTGGTACAACAACCTCAAACTTCATATCCGATTTCACAAGGCGTTCAAACGTTATCGCCATTTGAACATCAGACCGAATATGATTTTGTAAATTTTCAACACCGTAACTACGCAGGATAAACCATAAACGTAGAGACTTGAACCTTCTAGCCGTCCCGATTTGCCAATCCTTGTAACTCACCACCGAGTCTGACTCGCTATACTCGTTTTTTAAGTACTCCGGATTGGTTCGCATTGCATTCACAATCAAATTAGGGTTTTTCACCCATAAACAACAACACTCCGCGTAACTGAGTAGCCACTTATGCGGACTCAAACTCAGTGAGTCAACTCGCTCAATTCCATCAAGATAATGTCTATACTCCGGACATATGCATGCGTTTCCACCATAAGCCGCGTCCACATGAACCCACATGTTATACTTGTTCGCCATGTCAGCAAGGTCTTTAACAGGGTCCACTGCGGTCGTGGACGTGGTCCCAATTGTAAGACATAGAAAAAGAGGGAAAAGAGGGACCAACCCTTGTTCCACGTCATCTTCAATGACTTTTTGGAGGGTTTCGGGATTAAGAGAAAACTCATTCTCTAAACATGTCGGTACCGACCGAATATTCTTAGGATCAATACCAGCTAGCTTGCAAACTTTCTTGAACATAACATGAGTTTGATCTGATCCATACACGACTAACTTTCCAATATGTTCGATTCCAATATTATTAAGCACACGATCACGAGCTGTAACTAGGGTGCACAAAGTCGACTCGCTTGTGGTGGATTGCAAAACCCCACCTCCCGAACCCGAAAACATGAAGCTTTTCGGGAGATGAAGCATAACCGCGAGCCAATCCATCACAACCATCTCGAGCTCGGTTGCAGCCGGTGAAGCAACCCAATTGAAGCCGACCGCATTAAAGCAAGTGCACAACATTTCCCCAACGAATGCAGCCGAGCTCACCGAAGCAGGAAAGTATGCAAAAAAGTTTGGGCTTAGCCAATGTGTCATGCCAGGAATAATATCGTTTTGGACATCTTTTAGGATCGTGTCGAATGACTCGGGTGTGTGGGGTGTGAGGTCTGGGGCAAGCGGTTTTTGAGGTAACCGGGTTGAACTTGGCTAAGAACCGGGTAGTTTTCGATATTTTGGTAGTAATCGGCTATGAAATCGACCGCTTTGTGGGCATTGGCGCGAAAGTCTTCGGGGTTGAGGGGGTTGAAGTCTTTGGAATAATCGGATGATTGTGGGAATGTAATAAAGTCGGAAGGAGGGCTTCCCATTTTGTGGGTGTGAACTGAACAAACAAAAGGGTTGGAATAAGTGAATTGGGATGGAGACAAAGGTGATAAGTAGTGATCTATTTATAAATGGAAGTGGCGGTTCTAGTTAGTACTTATAGTGCCGGTTCTTGTTGTGGACTAGAATGGAAGCTAGCTAGGTTTCTATGGTTTGTAGTTGGGAGTCTAAATCAGTTAGGTGAGTATTGAATGCCATGCAAATGGGATTGGCATGCATGTTCACATACGGATCGTAAAACATGTTTCATTAAAGATCAATTACTCTCGTCTAGCCTATGACTTTTGTTATGAGTAGTCGTGGAATCAAATCTCACCGAGAAACTTGTTTTGGAGTAACCTAGAGGTTTTTTTTTTCAGTTGTTGGTTTCTTTCTGGGTTGATGGATCAAGTCATCATGTTTTATTCTTTGGATGAAATAGTGATCCATTACGAGATTGATGCCGTCAGGCCATTACCATTAGAAAACAAATACATGTTTCTCGTTATCAGGCGTCCTAACATAATCATGTTTCTTATTAGATTGTTAAATTTAGGTAGCACGGTAGATGTATTAGACCATTCAGATCACACAAATTTAACAAGCACGTTATAAACTGAAAAGTTTTCCATTAATATTAATCAGTGAATAATACAAAGAAATATCTCTAAGGTTTCTAAGTAGAGTGTCGAGTGCGGCTGCTTTCCATACTAAATATTATGCATGCTTGGAAAGTGTAATCGGTCGTTGTCATAAATATGACCTGGTATTTTCTTAAATAGTCACACCTGAGACTTTCAAACATATTCAAAATTATTACAAGTGTTAAATAGGTCTTCGAGTAAACTTTTATCTTTGTCGAGCAATCTTTGTAACCCATAAGTGTGCTGGAACAATTCTCCGAGCAAGCTTTTACTTTAAATATTTTCGTTAGAAATTATTTTTCAAGCAAATTTCAATCTTCATGATATAACCAAACTTTGCTCGAGAATATCCGACGAGTAAACTTGTTCTTGATCTCTTCAACTTTTTGTCAAAAACTTATTCTAGCAAACTAAGTGTACTTGGGTACTATAGCTTGCTTGAGGTTGAACCTTGATAGTAGAAGTGCTTATGATAATTCCTTTAACTTCTTACAAGTGTGCTTGAGATCATCTTTATTGAAGTCTTGCTCGACCATCAAATTACTTGGTTTAAGCTTGGCTAAGTCAATGGTTTGCTCTGAAACAAACCTTGCTCGACTGAAAAACAACCTTGATTGATGACATGTAGTTTGTTAGAACTAAACACTTAGATGAATTCCAGAAGATAACCTTACTCGAAATAAGATACCTTGCTTGAATAGGTATTAAGCTTGCTCGAAGTGTCTCGTTTGCTCGAATTTCATACTTAGCATAATTCTGAGCAGGTTGAGAGGATTCCAATTTTCATTAATCATTTTTAGTCTCAAAAATTATGTTGTTGGTCCCTAAGTGTACATAAAGTAAAAAGATTAGGTATCAAGGTTTAAAATTCACAGATATAGGTATTAAGGTTTTAATTTTATAACAATATTAGGTACTAACTTTAACTTCCATTAAATGTTGTTGAATGGTTGTAAAAATCACGTCTAGGTGGCGAGTACTCAGCAAGTATCATCCCCAAGTACTCTCCGACTAAGGCCGAGTACTCACTAACTAGGGCTGAGTACTCCCAACTCTCATGTCGGTCGCCTAGGGTACGCGTAGTGACTTTTACAACCTTGATGTTAAAAGAATGCGTAAAAATGCTTAGGGCAAAGTTGTCATTACACATTCTCACTAAAATGTTTGGTATATTTGTGTTTGGAATGTTTTTTAATTCTGATTAGTATGACAACTTGTAACACCCCAACCCGGAACAGGCTAACGTGTTACTATTACAGATATCAAATCAACGCTACAATCCAAAATACAACAAAAATTAATGCAACCTACGTCATATTATTAAACAAAATGAATTAACTTTTATAAGCTTGAACTTCATTTTTTTTATCTCTCATCACTAAATTCCCAGAATCCCGGATTACCTGAAAACAAAATAAGAAAAACAAAACAAGAAAACACGGCTGAGCCAAAAATTGCTCAGTAACGGAAAGAACAATAGTATAGGTAAGGACAGACGTAAGAGAATAAATATACGAACTTCAATTCAAACTCGAAACCAACCCTTTTTACCGAAACATATACTTAACAAAATTCGGATGTATGATCCGACACTTGGCCAGAACATGGTCAAACGCATGCGGAAATATATCAGAACTATAACAAAAACACCCAGAGCCAGAAACATATAACTTGTAACATATAATGTGTGTCGTGTAACATATAACGAGTGACATTTAACTGAACTATAATTAAATGCGAAACATAATCCGATACACGATCGGGACGTAATCTGAATATACTCAAATTTAATCAAATACATATACACATATCAAAACGGACCAGAAATATAGCGAAACAAAATATAATTACTAAAGTACACGACGATGATGTTAAAATAAATAGGTCGTGTAATACGGAAGCACCCAGAGCCTAAACAGAGGGGTACACAGCTAGCTAGTCCATGCACCAAGGAGACGGTGTGGGTGGCGTGCACACATTGTTCCATCTCAAACAGAAGTCAGGAGTCAGGAGTCAGGAGTCGGAGCTAAGATCGATCTATACGCCTCTAAGTGGCCAAGGTACTACATGAGTACTTTCAGAGACGCCGTGAACTTTGATTACGCACTGTCACGATAAGTGCCATGTCAGGAGTCAGGAGTCAGGAGTCGGAGCTAAGATCGATCTATACGCCTCTAGGGGCCAGAGTGCTTATACAAGCACAAGCTAGAGACGCCGTGAACTTTGATTACGCACTGTCACGATAAGTGCCATGTCGTTGACGCCCCAACGACAAGTCAGAAATGCCCGGGTAACAGAGTACTGAAGCTAAATTCATATAACTAAATTCGAACAGGAACATGCAACAATGAATACAAAATATATATAACCTATTGCATGTTAAAAACTTAATATTAAACATATCATACGGATAAACTGAACTCAATCTGAAACTGAAAAATAACAAAAATCCGCACTACGAAGTGACGGACATAGAATATAATATAGAACCAGTACTATGAGTGAAGAAAACTAAAATCCGTACTACAAAGTAACGGAATATAAATAATACTAAGAGGAAACAAAGACGGAAACCGTACTACGAAGTAACAAGAAACAGAATCCGTAATGAAGTAACGGAATATAATTTATACTATGAGTGACAGAAACCAGAAACCGTACAACAAAGTAACAGACTATAATTAATACTAAAAATAGCAAAAACAGGAAACCGTACCTTAGTTGCTAAGCAAAAGTAAATAAATTGGCTTGTCTCCAACAATTATGATGACCTATGGTTTATTTATGGATCAATTAATCTTGACGAAACTAAATTTACTTATGAGACACGTTGAGTTATTGACCTTCCGACGACAAGGCTTTAGGGTTGGAACTTTTATATAATGTACTAATAGATATTTCATTAAATATTTTCCTTGAATTAAGACTTCCACGTAAACCATTTAGTGACCACAATTACTTTTCATATAATACTAATAAAATAATGATGACATTTTTGTTCCATAAAAGTAATAGAGATATCAAGTAGGTTTGGTTAGTTAACTTGTAAACAATTAGTGGCTGCTCAAAACTCTATGTGAGATAAATAAGTTATTATTTATAAAAGTAAAACTATATGTAATAAGTTATTATCTAATTTAGATAATAAACCAATACATTAATAAACTCTCTGATTATCGTGCAAAAATACATTTATAATTATTAAAACATAAGGTGGTCATTTAACCTTCGTAAACGGGAGTCTGTGGCAACTAAGTTCAACATATATTTTCTATTTCTTAGTCGTCGGAACGAAATAACGTAATCAAACAATTGTTCACCAAATAGGCTAAAATAAATTACCTCAATGGTCGGATCGAAAGAACGAAAACGGAGACGAGAGAGGTGATGCGCGTTGCGTTAAACGATGATGACTGTATCGGTTTCTTTAAACAGTTGCGTTCGAAAGCGATGGCTCAAACGGTGTTAGGTTGTTCAAGCAACCGAAGCAAATTAATAACTGTTCGGATCGGTGTTCTATAGAGCGAAATCGAAGTGAAAAAAATATATAATGTTTCCTGTATACCTGTTTGGAGTCGGGACGAAACCGCAGGTTAAGATGACAGTGGCGGTACACGTTGCGTGATGGTGGTAGCGAAATCGTCGGAATTTCAACTGAAAGTTTTGAAAACCGTGTCGCGAACAGAAACAACTACATTGCAAGGAGGGCGGTGATGGTATACTGTCGGTTGTGAGGGTTGGCCGCAGTGGTGTCGCCGGCTGACAAAGCGTAGCAGCAGCGGAGACGGTTCACGCAGAGAGAGAGGCGAGGAGAGTGTAACGGTGGCTGCGGTGCCCGGATATGGTGGCCGGAATATGCAGTGGCGGCAGAGGTTATGGTTGGCTATCGCAATGTGAACATAACAACGGATTATCTATATATATGGTCATGATGAATGAAAGGATTATATTCACAAACGAATCTTATCCAACAAGTTAACACAAATTTTGAATCTATTTGGTGATAACATTTGAGAATTCGAATATCGATCAAGAATTTAAAATATTTGTCACTCTAATAAATCCATTTGTTTTATTATCCTTTCCTGTTTTAATTTATTTAAATACATATATTTATATTTTGAAAACCCCTTCAAAAATATATATATACACCAACAATCTAACTAATATTTATTCAATTAGATTATCATATCAATTTATTATTTAATATTTTATATTAAATATAATTTATATGTAAATCATGATTTTTCGCTTATTAACGGTTCATCGGTTTATCAATTTTCTAACAATCGACATTTATTATTTTATTGTTTCGAATTTTAGTATATTACACAACTAGTGATTTACCCATGCGTTGCGTGGAGAATTCGGTTGGTAAAACTTAGGTGTTGCGGTTGCGAGTCAACGTTAATTTAGTATGGCAACTCATGCATTGCGCGATGAATTTGGTTGGTAAAACTTAGGCGTTGCAGTTGCAAGACGTGAATTCGGTTTGTATTGACTACATTCGTTACGCTACTAGAACTAAACTTAAAAAATAAATTCATCACATTAACATCGAGCATTGGTAGAAACCGAGCATTGAAGCTCGTGCATTAGTAAACCCGATCTTTCCGACGATGAGTTGACTCAAATTTTGTTAACTTTTAATGGAAGTTAAAGTTAGTACCTAACATTGTTATAAAACTAAAATCTTAGTACCCATCTGAAGAGGTAGGTCCCAGCAGAGCCCAGTTGGACCCGCAAGACTCACCTTGAAGAGGGACGTCTGCGCAAGGACCAACTGGTTCTGCAGGACCCACCATGCTCAGAGATGAAGACCTTACGCGCAGTACGCCAGCTGTTCCCGCTGGGAAAGCCTCCCAATGGTGAAGTACCCCGCCTGTTCCCACAGCTGCGGATACAAGCCATCAGGGAAGGCTACCCGCACTAATAGCAAGGCTACACGCACAAGGCACTAACTCTCAATAATTCAATGTCACCTGAAGGAATGAGCAAGGCGGGAATACTCCCGCCCAAATGAGCCAGTCCGTATGCTTCTGGAAGATCTTTTGTACTATACCTGCCAAGGTATGGACAAAATAGACAAGATCTGACCAAAGCAGCCCATGAACCAATCACAGGGTGACAGCTCACCGACAACAGTACGAGGAGGAGCACGCTCTAGTACTGTTTGTCACTATTAGCCGCTGCCCACTCACCAACCCTTGTCGTGGCACGCACATAGCCTGCAGTTGGTGGAAAGGGAACAGTACACAGCCGGCGGAAAAGGAATAGTACATAGCCGGCGGAAAGGAACAGTACACAGCCGGCCTTGTCACTATCAGCCGCTGCCTACCCACCAACCAGTATGGCACGTGCGTAGCCCATAGTTGGTAGAACAGGAATATTATACAGCTGGCTGTACCTGCTTGGAAACCTACCTTCGGCTATAAATACTCCAACACCTTGGAACGGTATCATTATCTTGTATCTTATCTTCTCTAGCAATCTCTCTTTATATACACTTATATTCAGAGCAATCTAGTCTGATTCTCACGCCGGAGGGTGGTCACAAGGAGGAACCCCCCCCCTTCTCAGTGACGAGCTCACGGTGTCTGTTTTGCAGGTCATCAGAATAACCATCTCTGCCGGACCTAACCCTCGTGGGAAACATTACTTGACCCCCAGATTATCCATAATCTACTCGGGGTCACCTAGTGTTTCTTCATTGGCGCCATCCGTGCATAAAAGCTAGAACTAATTCTCAGTTTTTTCAAAAACCTCTGAAAAGATGGTTAACGTTACTCCGGTCCCAAGGCCAGTGAGTGACCAAGAAACCCCGGTAACCACAACCCCAGCTACTGGGGGAACACCGGCGGTTACACAAATTTTACGAACACTACCCCGGTTACCCAAGCCGGGGCAAGTGCAGTAAACAATATTTCATTGGGGTTCACTGATGCCCAGTTGGAGAAACAGACGAGGCTCCCTCGCCAAACACTCGATCAAGTTAAGGCGTGGGCCGAAGCACGTCAGAAGGAATTCCAAGCTGAGTTGGATGAACGCTTGCATTCACTCCAACAGGCTGACGAATTCGGAAGCACTCGACAACAGCTCAACATGAACAGTGAGTGCGAGTACTCGGACGATGATCGGGAGGAATCCGACACCGACGCAAACCCTCGCCACAGGGCGAAAGGGAAGCGTAAGGAAACGGACTTCCAACCAAGAAGGAATTTTGGAGAAACCTTCAAACCAAGGAACGCGGAGGGAAACCCACGTGACTTCTCCAAAACCTTTAGACCAACTGCTGCAAATGCGGGAACGTCCAAGTTTGCAAGGGACATTGCGGAAGCAATCGGCCCGAGAAGTGCCAAACAGATGTCCAACATCGGCACTTATGATGGTATATCCGACCCAGACGATCACTTGAACAGATTCATAGCGGGGGCAACCGTCAGCAACTGGACGGAACCCACGTGGTGTTATATGTTCCATATGACGCTGGTTGGAGCGGCCAGGGCGTGGTTCGATCGTTTACCGGTCCACCACATCTATGATTGGGCGGACTTTCAGCACAAGTTCAGCCAACACTTCAGTCAACAGAGGAAATATACTGAAGAACAGTGGACGATCCTCAACTGCGTTAGAGAGGAGGATGAATCTTTACTAGACTTCATCACTCGCTTCAACTCCAAAAAGCTGAGTCTGGGCAACATAAGTGAAGATCTTGTTCGCGCCGCTTTCATTTAGGGCGCCGAATACCCAGAGCTTATCCGCACGTTGACGGGTAAGGACGGCATGCCATCCACATGGGATGCCATCATGACGGCGGCCAAGCGCTTTGCCGAGACGGAGAAGCAACTGGGTAGGGATCTTCCCCAGAGTACACACCTCTACACGCAGAGGACCAGAGAAAACAACGTTCGGACCGCCCGGCAGAACAAAAAGAGGAAGCTAGGTATTTGGCAGTCAAGGGTAAACTTTGACACCACATCCAGCTCTCGCCCTCTCGTAGGTGGAAGGGATAACACGCACCCTTCGAACCGAAAACACCGGTGGACGCCACTCACCAAAAGCGTCACGGAGATATTTGCCACTGAAAAACTCCCATGGCCGAAAGCTCCAGTGATTTGGCAGCGACCTAATGTTGATCAGAGCAAGTCATGTGACTTCCACGGGACAAAGGGTCACAACACTGAGGAGTGTACATCCTTGAGGGATATTGTTGAAACATTCGTCAAGGATGGAAGACTTACACACCTTGTGGCATCAATCAAGAATGGAGGGAGGAATGATAACCGGTACAAAGGCAACGGACGAAAGCCCGTTGACATCAGCATCCACATGGTTCAGAGTAACATCAGAGGAAGAAAACGACGAACGACAGAACCATGCGCGTGGAAGGAAGCTGAGGTGCGCTTCCCGCGAGTGCCAGGAGGACCCAGCAAAGAAGGCCCTATCGTCATCAGAAGTCAGCTGGGGCACTACATCACTTCCCGCACTCTTGCTGACAACGGCGCCTCGTCAACGGTTATGTACAGGCAGTTCTTCGACAAGCTAGACGACGAAGACAAGGAACGTCTGGAAACGGTCTACGCCTCAATGGAAGGGTTCGATGGCAGCACAAACACCCCCATGGGTATCCTATCTTTCCCCGTCATTCTCACGGACGGGAAACACTCCCGCACAGAAGACGTGGACTTCGTCGTGATGAGGAAACCACACCACACATACGACATTCTCTTCGGGAGAGACGGGATGGCAAGATTCAATGCCGTGGTATCTTTAGTCCACGGCATGATGGGATGGCCAACAGCTGAGGGTGTAGCGATGATCACCGGTATTCCCCAGGTATGCATCGCATCTGTCTCATCTAAACCCAAACCAAAGATGGCTAAACCAACCATCACCGAACCAGAAAAATGGGCCCTCAATGGCAAATACCTGACCAGGCTGTTACCATTGGCCCAACAATCATTGATCCTACGCGCACCTTACTCAAACGCTTACTACAGAGAAACGCTGACATCTTCGCGTGGACACCAGCTGACATGACTGGTGTACCTCGAAGTAAAGCAGAGCATAAGCTCAAGTGTGACCCGGCTTTTACGCCAGTCATACAAAAGCGCAGAGTAATGGGGGCGGAACAGGCTAACGCGTGTAGAACCCAAGTCAAGGAACTCCTTGACGCGGGCATCGTACGCGTTAGTAGATATCAAACATGGGTTGCAAATCCCGTTATGGTACCGAAGGCTAACAAACAATGGCGCATGTGCATAGATTTCAAAGATTTAAATAAAGCATGCCCCAAAGATTGTTACCCGTTACCCGAAATTGACCTCAAAGTGGATTCATTAGCACCGTTTCGCCTTAAATGCTTCCTTGACGCATATAAGGGGTACCATCAAATCCACATGGCCGTAGATGATCAGGACAAAACCGCATTTCGGACGCCCGATGGCACATTTTGTTATCAAATGATGCCATTCGGACTTAAGAATGCAGGGTCCACATACCAACGCCTGATGGACAAAGAGTTTCATGCCCAAATTGGGAGAAACTTGGAAGTCTACATGGATGATTTGGTCATCAAAAGCCCTGAGCCAGAAGCGATGTTGAATGACATCGAAGAAACTTTCAACACGCTCAGAAAGATAAACATGAAGCTCAACCCAAGCAAGTGTTCCTTTGGGATGGAAGAAGGGAAGTTCTTGGGAGTCATTGTTACTAAATATGGCTTCAGAGCGAACCCTGAAAAGGTCGAAGCCATTATCAAAATGGAATCACCTACTACCATCAAGCAAGCCCAGACACTGAATGGACGCCTAGTCGCACTAACCGCTTTTTGTCAAACCATGCGGAGAGGTCGTTCCCATTCGTGTCAACATTGAGAAACTGTTTAAAGAAAACGCACTCTCGCTGGACACAAGAAGCGGAAGCAGCTTTTCAGGAAATTCGGTCACGCCTGATCGAACTCCCGACGCTCACAGCACCAGAAGTGGGGGAGGAATTAATCATATACCTTTCCGCCACAGACACAGCAACCGGGGCAGTCCTGCTAGTAGAGCGAAAAGGTATCCAGATGCCTATTTACTATGTTAGCCGTGTCCTAACAGACGTAGAAACCCGGTACACTACCCTGAAAAAATTAGTCTTAGCGCTTGTACAGGCTTCACGTAGGCTAAGACGATATTTCCAAGGTCACCCAATCACCATTCTCACCAACTTCAAACTTGCAAACGTTCTAGGCAAACCCGAGTTATCGGGACGTCTAGCCAAATGGGCAATTGAGTTGGGGGAATATGCGATAAAGTACAAGCCAAGACCAGCCATAAAAGGCCAGGTCTTGGCCGACTTTATTGCAGAAGTCCCCGCTTCGCGGGAGAAAGAGTGCCAGGAGGAGGCTCAACCCTCCCCAGCACAGGACATCGATGATGTCTGGCGACTCTACACTGATGGAGCAGCCAGCAACGAGGGTTCAGGCGCAGGGTTGAAACTAACCAACCCAGCAGGCCAAGAATACACTTACGCTATTCGACTGGATTTTCCAAGTACGAATAACGAAGCAGAATATGAAGCATTCTTGGCGGGGCTGAGAATTGCGCGTAAGATGGGAGTGAAAAACTTGGAAGCCCACGTGGATTCCATGTTAGTAGCCAACCAAATAAACGGGACGTACACGGCCGTGAATGACACAATGGCCCTGTACCTCGCACAAGCAAAAACCCTTATGCGCGATTTTAATGATTGTAAAGTCATACACGTCAAGCGTAGCGAAAACAAATCTGCGGATGCGTTAAGCAAGCTTGCATCATTAGCCTTCACCCATTTGGGAAAGGACATCCGCATTGAACTCCTTGGAGCACCATCAGTCCCGCACAAGGAAATTTGTGTCATCCAAACCGGCACAGAAACGTGGATGACACCGATAATAAATTACCTTGCAGCGGGTATACTACTAGAGTCGAAAACACAGGCAAGAAAAATACGTTGTAAAGCATTAAACTATCAACTCATCGATGGCATCCTTTACAGACGTAACTTTCTTGGCCCACTCTTAAGATGCGTGGACAACCAAAATGCTGGCTACCTCCTAAGGGAAGTGCACGAGGGCATCTGTGGAGTACACGCAGGTCCACGCGCTGTTGTAGCTAAGCTAAACAACGCGGGATACTTTTGGCCGGGGATGCATACAGATGCGCTGGCATACATCAGAAAGTGTAGGTCTTGCCAGCTCTACGCACCCAACACGCATCGCCCGAAGAATGAACTTGTTCCAGTCACCTCTTCATGGCCATTTCAGAAGTGGGCCATCGATGTGACAAGCCCATTTCCTACAGCAGCAGGAAACGTTCAGTTCCTAGTGGTAGCCATCGACTACTTCACCAAGTGGATAGAAGCAAAACCCTTAGCCCAAACAACCGCAAAACATATTAAAAAATTTATTTGGGAATTTATTATTTGTCGTTTTGGACTTCCACAGACTTTGGTGAGTGATAACGGCACCAACTTTGCTGACAAGAAGCTACAAAAGTGGCTGCAAGAACTTCAAATCACCCACACCTTTACCTCAGTGGCACACCCGCAAGGTAACGGTGAGGTGGAAAGAGCAAATAAAAGCATCGTCGAAGGCATAAAGAAAAGACTCCTGGAACACAGATCCGGCTGGGTAGACGAAGTTCCACACGTCCTTTGGGCAAACAGAACGCTGAAAAAGGCCAGTACGGGAGAAACCCCGTTCAGCCTCACTTATGGCACTGAAGCCATGGTCCCAGTCGAAATTGGTTTACCCTCACCAAGGGTCTTGATTCAGCCAGAAGACAATGATGCGGAAAGACGGTTAGACCTTATGCTAACCGAGGAACGCAGACTTAGCCGCAGCGCGTGAAGAAAACTACAAGCGACAAATGCAAAAGTACTACAACACGCGGGTAAAACTCTGCAACTTCAATGTAGGAGACTACATATTGCGTAACAACGAGGCTTCAAACCAAGAGCGCCCAGGAAAACTGGCACCGGTCTGGGAAGGACCGTACATTATCAAAGAAGTTTTGGGAAAAGGCGCATACCGGCTCGAAAGGCTCGATGGCACTCCTATCCCAAGAACATGGAACGGAGCTCAATTACGCAAATGTTACATGTAGATCAATTCCAAACTTGTAAAGAAAAGGCCTAGAGCCACTTCTAATGGAAATGATTCTCCTTTATCACATTGTGTTGATAGCCTTACCTTTATACTTATGAACTTCCCACACTGATATGCCGGTATTCACCGTATAAATATGGGAAGAAGTAAGTCGTTGCATGTGGAAGGCGGCAAAACCCGCATAAACACATAAAACGGTAAAAATTTCTAAAGAAAAGATAAGGAAAACCTTCACGCAGGTCAGCTATAGGTGAAGTTTGGTCATCCCAATAAATGAAAGTGACGGTCATACCCGCACAATCATGATAGAGGAAACTGAACATTAACCTATTGGCAACCGCGCATCGAAAGGTTAACTTATTCATAACACTTAGAAAATTTCAAAGGAAAAGATGAGGAAAACTTCCACGCAGGTCAGATATGGGTAAAGTTTAGCCATCCTACTAAGTGAAAGTGACGGTCTTATCCGCACAATCACGAAAGAGGAAGCAAAACTTTAACTTATTATCTGCCACGTTGAAAAGTTAACTTATCTAAGTACTCAAGAAATTGCTAAGTTAAAATAAAATATGCTCGAAATAAACAAGGCAAGGCATTAACAAATAATCTTTATTCCATCAACATTCAAACATTACAAGAATTGCTGGGTACATACCCGCATACAAGATTAGAAGTCTATACAAACATAAAAATCTACTCTAATGGTGGAAAGGGATCTAAAGTATCAAGCTTCAGGACCACTCCCACTTGGACCCGCACCATCAGTAGAGTGTGGCGGTTCAAGGAAAGCTTTGAGGATAGCTAGCCCATCATCAACAGCAGCAATCTCGTTTACCTTCTCCACCACCGGATGCGGGAAGGCGGCATACTGATTCACTGCATGGTCATACGCAGCTTCAGTATCCACATTGTAAAGAGGGAAGTTAGAAGGCGGAATGCCTTGTTCAACAAACCCTAGACCAAGCAGGAAGCCAGCCTTTTCCCCATCCTCATGAGAAGCATTGAGGGCTGCGCTCATCGCATCGTCATATGATGTGTTCGTGAACACCCGATGCACAACCTAAAAAACAGAAGTATATCAAAAACTCTTCTAAGGAAAAGCGTAAAGAAATTGTGAAACTGCGCATACCTGAGACAACGATTCTCGGAGAAGCCATTCATTGGTAACCAGAGCCTCCTGGAGGCCAGCTTGAGCTTCATTACGGGCGCGTTCGGCTTCGTTCTTTGTAAGGTTGGCAAGCAACACATCTTTGGCTGCAGCCTCTTCGACGCCCTTTAGCTTACGCTCAGTGTGGTCAAGCACCCCCCTCTGGTCCAAGATCTCTTGGAGCTTCTTGGCATCTTCCATGGCCAAGGCATCATGAGCCTGCTAGAGCCTCTCTAATTTGGCTTTAAGTTCCTCATTCTCGATGCGTAGAGGCTCAGCAGCAGCTTCAGCCTTGGTGGCCCTCTCGGTTGCGTTCCGTGCAGTTTCCTTAGCCAACCGAAGCTGTTCATTAACAGCTTGGGCGGCCTTGGAACGGGCCTCGAGACGAGCCTGAACTTCAACCTCAAGGGCCTTGAAGGCCTTCTCCTTCTCCGCAGCAACGGCGGAGAGCCTCCTGTTCTCCTCCCGGACAGCCCGCGCCTGAGCTACTTCTTGGATACGAGCTGCCTTTAACTTGTCGTTTTCACGACAAAGCAGCTCGACTTGTGGCTGCATCCGGGCTACGAGAATGCGGAGCTCGTTTGTCAACCTACCCTCCTGGTAGCTTGACATTGCTTCCCCCAGCGCCCCACTTGGGGCGGCGTGGCGCGCCCACTCGACGCATTCCACAGGCGTCCGAAGGGTTGTTCCTCGGCGGATGTTCCATCGTGGAACATACACTTCATTGGAATCCGACACTGCAAAAGCAAAAAGCAGTTAGGAAAAGATGATATAAAAAAAATATATAAAATAAAATAATAAAAGGCCAAAATAACCCTACGCACCTGTAGGGTCGACGACAGGCCTGTAGCCGCCAAACCCATCACCCGAACCTAACGGATATCCATCCATGAGGTCAGGCAGATAGGAAGGAGGCAGAGATTGGCTTGACGCCCCAACCCCGGACATACCTGACGGACCGGCCGTAGTCGCCGGCGCCGGAGGAGGCATAGCGGAGGCCGCCGTGATAGAAACCAACGGAGGTGAACTCACTGGAGGTGAACTCACAACCGCGGCCGCGGCTGTGGAAGAATCCACAGAAACACTCACCGCCGGCTCAGTGAAGGAATCAGTGAATATGGCACTGACAGCCGGCGGAGACGTCGTCACAGTTGGAACAGTTGGCTCAACCGGGTGAGCAACTGAACCAACAACTGAAGCAGGCGCAGTCGCCTGGATCATCGCCTCAGGTAGGTTGACCAAACCTACCGTCATGGGTCCGGAGGTGCTCCTCCCCGCTCCACCCTGGAATGCGGTAGCATCCACGCCTGCACAAAGAAGATATATAAGTATAATAGCGGAAAGTTATGCAGTTAAGATAAAGGAAGTATACTTACGGGTCCTTTTGAGCTTGAAGGTGCGAATGGGCGGGGACGAACCCTTTGGAGCCGGCCTCTTCGTACCGGTCACCGTCGTTGTCCTGGGCTGCTCGGAGGTGACAGCCGTTTCAACCTCCGGAGCAGTGGTCTCAACACCACCCGGGTTCCCCGCCGCCTCTTCACTCTCGGTCTCCGACTCAGACCGGTTCACCTGGTCGGCAGTGGAGGCTACCTTCGCCTTGCCCTTCCCGCCAGCAGCCTTCTTCTTCCGCGCAAGAAAAGGACCATCTGCGGATTCATCATCAGAAGATGACAAGATTAGAGGAATTCCAGCAGAGGTTTCAGCATTCAGAGGGCGAGGGTTAAATAG
Source organism: Bidens hawaiensis (assembly GCF_021521415.1). Classification (NCBI taxonomy): domain Eukaryota; kingdom Viridiplantae; phylum Streptophyta; class Magnoliopsida; order Asterales; family Asteraceae; genus Bidens; species Bidens hawaiensis. Next base: position 140,049 of record NW_027494377.1, read on the forward strand.
TCTTTTACCTGGCCGCGTGGCGCTCAGTATTTCGTGGCCTGGCGGGTAGGCCTCCACAAACCGATCCGCAGTCTGCGCAAGGATGGGCAACTCGTTCTCGTCAAGAGCACGAGTACCCAACCGAGCGGGACCGTCAGCTTCCCGCGGATGCAGGAGGGACTGCAAGTCATTTCCCTCTGAAATAAAAAGAAAAACAGTTAGAAAAAACCCTAAATCAACAAAGAAGACGGAGCATACCGTAAGGGATAAAGTTCAAACCGTATTCAAGTACGATGGGAATCTGTGGCGCATCCGCCCAGCATCCTTCCACACCCTGCTCATACCGAGCATCACCATCCCGGACTCCGGAAAGCGGTAAACCGGAGTCTGGATCCGGGAAATCTTGGAGAACCATTCCGCCTCCTGGTAGTTGGAGGCGTGAAGGCTGGGGAGAGCTCTCCCGTTTAAATGTCATCGCTATAGGGACGACACGGGCAGAGATGTAAAAGAACTCCCGCTTCCAAGACCGAAGACTGCGCTCAGTAGCGCAGATCTTCAAACCCTTGATCCGGGTGACCAGGGTGTACCAGCCTTGGATGCACCTCCAGGAGTAGAAGGTCATCAGGCGGTCGACGTGGGGATCCACGCCAAGAATGAGGCACACCCACTCAAAATGGCGAATCTTGGCGATCGCCATTGGGTGTAACTCCGTCAGGTGCACACCGTGTCTATCCAGAACACGGTATACAAACTTCGTCAATGGGAACCTAAGATTCCCATAGACGAAGAAGGCGGCATATACCCCTATTTTGCCCTTGGGGGCATCATACACCGTCTGGTGTGGCTCCGGAAACTCAGGCTCGAACGGCTCGAGCATGAACTTCCGGACGATGTACCGGTAAAGCTCGATGGGAAGAGCACACTGGCATTCGCCAGCAGTGCTCTTATCGTCCTTATCGGACGTAGACGTCGGGTTCTCGACATACAAGTCAGACTCCTCGACGGTAGCTTCTGGATCATGAGTAGACATGTTTTGGAGGTAAAGAAGAACGATTTCAGGAGAATGCTCGACAGAAAGAGTATTCGCTGGAAATCGCTTAGAAGATTAAGAAAGAAGTGAAAGTGTGAATTACCATGAACCCTCTCCCCCTTTATATACTCATCGCAATGAATGCGATGAATTTAATGCGGAGGAGAGAGAAAAGAGCTGGTGCAATGAAACTATGACACGTGGAAAAAGCAAGCTGGCAACAGCTGTTGACAGGACGCGCGCCGTAAAATCCGCACCCACGCGCCCGAAAAATCGAGCCCACGCGCCTGAAAAAGCGTCTGGAATGACCATATACTGTCACGTCGTCATAACTTCCTGCACGTCCTGAAACTGTCAGAAGAAACCGTCAGACACTAACGTCCCTTCAACAGTCTGGACTGTTCTTATCTTTTCACCAACTCTTCGAATTTCAAAGAAATTCAAAAAGATTCAAATATTCAAAAATAAGAGGGAATATACCCCCTTACCTGGGCAACCAAGTAACTATAAGACAGGTGTGAGTACAGTGTCAAGGCAAAACCCTTCACATACTTAGCACCCGCAGGGAATGGACGCCAAGAATACCTTGGAAGTAAGATAACTATAAGACGAGTGCGGGTACAGTGTCAAGACGAAACCCTTCACATACTTAGCACTCACAGGGAATTGAAACCAAGAAGGATCTTCAGGGCCATGCTTGCGGAAAGGGAAATAACATCCCCGCATAGCGGGAACGTTGAGAACTAGATTGTTTGAAGCTCCAGGATGGAATTGGTTCTTAACATAATTGATCACTATGTTTAAAACTACCAAAACCTCGTGGAGAATCTACACAAGTGAAACTCAACGCTCCTGACTTGCGAGAAGGTTACACACCTACCCGCATCATACCCAAAGATCAAGCAGAAAAGTCGGGAATTTCTGCACGTGACATTAGGGAAACCGCGGGAAGAATCCCCACGGACAACCTTAAAACTAAATCCTTTTCAAAACCCCTTGCTTAAGTCCAAAGTTCACCTCACTTATTAACAATTCATGAGAAGAACATTGGACTGGGGGGACTTGAAGAGGTAGGTCCCAGCAGAGCCCAGTTGGACCCGCAAGACTCACCTTGAAGAGGGACGTCTGCGCAAGGACCAACTGGTTCCGCAGGACCCACCATGCTCAGAGATGAAGACCTTACGCGCAGTACGCCAGCTGTTCCCGCAGGGAAAGCCTCCCAATGGTGAAGTACCCCGCCTGTTCCCGCAGCTGCGGATACAAGCCTTCAGGGAAGGCTACCCGCACTAATAGCAAGGCTACACGCACAAGGCACTAACTCTCAATAATTCAGTGTCACCTGAAGGAATGAGCAAGGCGGGAATACTCCCGCCCAAATGAGCCAGTCCGTATGCTTCTCGAAGATCTTTTGTACTATACCTGCCAAGGTATGGACAAAATAGACAAGATCTGACCAAAGCAGCCCATGAACCAATCACAGGGTGACAGCTCACCGACAACAGTACGAGGAGGAGCACGCTCTAGTACTGTTTGTCACTATTAGCCGCTGCCCACTCACCAACCCTTGTCGTGGCACGCACATAGCCTGCAGTTGGTGGAAAGGGAACAGTACACAGCCGGCGGAAAAGGAATAGTACATAGCCGGCGGAAAGGAACAGTACACAGCCGGCCTTGTCACTATCAGCCGCTGCCTACCCACCAACCAGCATGGCACGTGCGTAGCCCATAGTTGGTAGAACAGGAATATTATACAGCTGGCTGTACCTGCTTGGAAACCTACCTTCGGCTATAAATACTCCAACACCTTGGAACGGTATCATTATCTTGTATCTTATCTTCTCTAGCAATCTCTCTTTATATACACTTATATTCAGAGCAATCTAGTCTGATTCTCACGCCGGAGGGTGGTCACAAGGAGGAACCCCTCCCCCTTCTCAGTGACGAGCTCACGGTGTCTGTTTTGCAGGTCATCAGAATAACCATCTCTGCCGGACCTAACCCTCGTGGGAAACATTACTTAACCCCCAGATTATCCATAATCTACTCAGGGTCACCTAGTGTTTCTTCACCATCCCTGTAACTCTTAAACATTAGTACCCTATCTTGTTACTTTAGGGAAACGTCAAGGACTAACTGTGTAATTGTGTCTTTTCAATAAGTATAAAAAAGTAGTTTTCTTATTGTTGAACATGGTTAAATAAAACTGCACGCGGATAATATAAATTCTAACTATTTTGTTTGTGTTCTATCATCTATGTGGTGAAAGCTTCGTAATGAACCAAATTGCGTCCAAACCGGAGCTAGGATGAATGACATATCGATCTTCGAAGCTGGGTGTTTAAAAATTTTAAAGTTGTCAAATTCTTTAACAAAATAAAACAGAAGAAGTGGGAACTTGTTCCACGTTGATGGGGATACAAAACCTTCAAGGGTGTGTAAGGAGAGGCACTCGTCACTTGATATTTCTTTTAAAGGAGTCACACTCAAGTGTTACCTTGAAGAATGCAAGGCACCCTTAACTCTTGCACACATGCATGCGAGCACGGAGAGATGCACGTAATATGGTGTTTTGATGGTACACTTTGCACTTAGTATTTTTAACCAAGTGTGTTAGGTTTTCGTGACAAGGATTAGAGCTCACAATCACGACAAACATAATAATTAGCTTGCTAGATCAACTGTACGCTTGGTGGGTTATGGCGTGACACTTGCCTGGTTATGTTGAGATAGCGTGCAAGTGGGAACCAGTGACAGACTGTGTGGTGTGAAGCAAATCGCGTGACACGCATATGCGCTCAACTACCATCATAGCGCTAGGGATGAGTCCGAGACCGTATCGGTACCGACCGGTCCCGGTCCCGAAAATTGTGAAGTCTTGATACCGGTACCGAAATATTTGGTTCGGTACCGGTACCGGGACGGAACCAGGACGGTACTAGGATTGAAGACAAAAATTCGGGAAATACTGGTCCCGTACCGTACTGGTACCGGTCCCGTACCGGTGCCGAAACTCAAAATTTTGGTACTGATTTCGTTACCGGTACCAGTATCGATTTTGCTCATCCCTACATAGCGCTCATGTGCTTGATGGGTTTAGACAGTGGTGGTACTTGGACTCCTCCACTGGACGCGGGAGTTAAGTTGAGAATTGATTAAACTAATGGTAAGCATTGAAAATGTTTAATGCAACTTTTTTTTTATTTTTAATTGTCTAACAGCTTCCGCTTTCCCTATGTAAGAATCACTCATCTAGATTGGATGACACACTTGCAGCGCCTACATTAAAGTACTTAATCTCATTCTACCTTTCTTTTTCTTTTGAGTTTCGAGTTTTTGTTCTGGTGCTTGCGTCCTCCCTGACATTACACATTGTTACGACTGTTATACCTTGGGAAACAGATGGATTTTCATGAAAGACCCAAAATCTGTCTTAAGGGACTTATGTTGAACACGAATTATGAGTCACCTTTTCTTGTTTTATTAAGTTCTCGCATTTATTTCTTGTAGTTGTAGCATTTTAATTTCTAAAATAAGTGTACTTTATAGTTTTTTTTTCTGTTTGTATAATGTAATTCATATATATTAATAAGAAATGTTTTTATTTTATTTTAAGAACACTCTTCTATTAGAGCTTTTCTAAAAAGAAACAATTTAAGAAAATATGTTTTTAGTTAAATCATAAGGTTAAGATCGAAGATGGGATGTGAACGCTCTTATGTTGCATGGTTTATTTTGTGGACTTATTGTATCTCTAAAGATTTTTGTGTTAGCTATATTTTGATTATTTAGTCTTATCTAATTGGTTAATTTTGGATATTGCCTTTTTACAAATCAAAAAATGAATGGCTAATTTTCCCGATTATAATACAATGTTTGACGCTTTTCAAATATAACCAATAGTTTGTTAAAAGTTACATTTTTGAATTTTCAAATACATTTTTAACAATTAACAAAGTTGATTATCTAACGTTATTTAAGTTATTATCCTAGGATATTTAAATATAAAACTAAAAATTAGTTGAGTAGCTATATTATCCAAAAAAATCAAAGAAATACAAAAATTTTTAAGTAAATGATGATCCAGCCGTTCGGGTAGGTTTATGTTCATGTTTCTGGTAATCGTGTGGATATTATAATACCACATTGACCAGTGACCGCATACTTATAAAGCTTTTAATGCTAATTAATCGTATGTACGGTCTTATTGATGAGCGGGTGTTTAATTGTGACTAATAATTAATAATATTGATTTTGGTTTAAATATTTGTTGGGATGTAACTATATTAAGTTGGGTTTATATCTTGTAGGTTACGGAGATAATCAGATAAAGAGCTAAAAGGGAAATGAAATTATTTATAGAAATATAAAAGATGATGACTCCAGGTGAATTAAAGTTTGATTGTGTTAGTTCGGGATGCAAGTGAACCCAAATAAAGCAAAAGACCAGAAAAATAAATTTGGCATTCACAATTTCAACTTTCAACGTAAAATGGAAAAGTAATTGATTATCGTGAACCACACGTAACACCAAAACCCGAATTGGGCTGCTATAGTGTTAGAAGTCTAAGGCCTTTTAACTTTTGATTAGAGAATGGATTAAAGGGAAAAAAAAGTGTGTTCTGATCAAGGGGTCGGTAGTGGTCATACGAAAGTTTGATGGCTCGTGTTTCATGTTTGGAAGAGAACAAATCCTATAATGGTCTTTACACGTGCATCACTTTTGCAGATGTTTGGTGGGGCTTAATCTTTTTAGTGGCCTAAAGCGAATAAAAAAACTCGGGGCCTTTTCTAAAAAATATGGGTTGTACTTTTTGAAGTTTTATTCAGCCCGCTACACATTTAATTAGGGGTGAGAAATAACCAAATCGTTAACCAAAACCGAACCGAAAACCGAAAAACCGAACCCAAAAAACCGAAAACCGAAATTAACCGAACCGTACCGCATTTTTTTTTTCCATATTTTCAAGCATTTTTTCATCTATTTCATGTATTATATGCATTAATTGTTTAATACTATCATTTATGTATTTATATCTTCATTTCAAGTACCAATATCTCAATTTCATATATTTATACCTTCATTTCATGTAGTTATACCTTCATTTCATGTATTTAAGCATTCATTTCATGTATATTTAATCAAAATTTTAGCCTAAGTTTGATATAGGTTATTAACCGAGCCGAACCAATAACCGATCGGTTCGGTTGGGTTAATGCTAATAACCGAACCGAATCGAACCGTGCACACCCCTACATTTAATTCAAATGAATAAGTTAAATTCACAATCGAATCAATTTCATTTCTCATACTATATTTTATAACATGAGCAAAACAGCTAGTACATGATTTTTTTTCCTTAAAAAAAGCAACCAATGTATAAATACCCTTTATATACTCTACTTTATTGTAATTGTTTGAAGGTTATATATGAATAATAATAACTTAACCACACAAAATATAATGAAGCACGTTATGAATTTAACTTGATCGGATAATATTGAAAAATATCTTGTGAACAACACACACATTGGTCATTTTCAACATGTGAGTTGACAATTATAATGAACATATGTTATCTTAGTTTTAAGAATATAAATGAACAGTGAAAATAAGATAATGGTTGAATTTTATCATATAAACTCGAAACAAGTTTTGATTACAAATTAAGAGGTGTGTATGCTCATGTTATTTATTAATTTTCGTTTTTATAACAACACATGTTTAGGTTTCGAATTAATCTTCAAGTTAAGAAAAAATAAAGGTTTTATTAAAATCCTAAAACAAAGAATTTGGATAACTTATCTAAGTACTCAAGAAATTGCTAAGTTAAAACAAAATATGCGCGAAATAAACAAGGCAAGTCATTAACAAATAATCTTTATTCCATCAACATTCAAACATTACAAGAATTGCTGGGTACATACCCGCATACAAGATTAGAAGTCTATACAAACATAAAAATCTACTCTAATGGTGGAAAGGGATCTAAAGTATCAAGCTTCAGGACCACTCCCACTTGGACCCGCACCATCAGTAGAGTGTGGCGGTTCAAGGAAAGCTTTGAGGATAGCTAGCCCATCATCAGCAGCAGCAATCTCGTTTACCTTCTACACCACCGGATGCGGGAAGGCGGCATACTGATTCACTGCTTGGTCATACGCAGCTTCAGTATCCACATTGTAAAGAGGGAAGTTGGAAGGCGGAATGCCTTGTTCAACAAACCCTAGACCAAGCAGGAAGCCAGCCTTTTCCCCATCCTCATGAGAAGCGTTGAGGGCTGCGCTCATCGCATCGTCATATGATGTGTTCGTGAACACCCGATGCACAACCTAAAAAACAGAAGTATATCAAAAACTCTTCTAAGGAAAAGCGTAAAGAAATTGTGAAACTGCGCATACCTGAGACAACGCTTCTCGGAGAAGCCATTCCTTGGTAACCAGAGCCTCCTGGAGGGAAGCTTGAGCTTCATTACGGGCGCGTTCGGCTTCGTTCTTTGTAAGGTTGGCAAGCAACACATCTTTGGCTGCAGCCTCTTCGACGCCCTTTAGCTTACGCTCAGTGTGGTCAAGCACCCCCCTCTGGTCCAAGATCTCTTGGAGCTTCTTGGCATCTTCCATGGCCAAGGCATCATGAGCCTGCTGGAGCCTCTCTGATTTGGCTTTAAGTTCCTCATTCTCGATGCGTAGAGGCTCAGCAGCAGCTTCAGCCTTTGTGGCCCTCTCGGTTGCGTTCCGTGCAGTTTCCTTAGCCAACCGAAGCTGTTCATTAACAGCTTGGGCGGCCTTGGAACGGGCCTCGAGACGAGCCTGAACTTCAACCTCAAGGGCCTTGAAGGCCTTCTCCTTCTCCGCAGCAACGGCGGAGAGCCTCCTGTTCTCCTCCCGGACAGCCCGCGCCTGAGCTACTTCTTGGATACGAGCTGCCTTTAACTTGTCGTTTTCACGACAAAGCAGCTCGACGCGCGGCTGCATCCGGGCTACGAGAATGCGGAGCTCATTTGTCAACCTACCCTCCTGGTAGCTTGACATTGCTTCCCCCAGCGCCCCACTTGGGGCGGCGTGGCGCGCCCACTCGACGCATTCCACAGGCGTCCGAAGGGTTGTTCCTCGGCGGATGTTCCATCGTGGAACATACACTTCATTGGAATCCGACACTGCAAAAGCAAAAAGCAGTTAGGAAAAGATGATATAAAAAAAATATATAAAATAAAATAAAATAATAAAAGGCCAAAATAACCCTACGCACCTGTAGGGTCGACGACAGGCCTGTAGCCGCCAAACCCATCACCCGAACCTAACGGATATCCATCCAAGAGGTCAGGCAGATAGGAAGGAGGCAGAGATTGGCTTGACGCCCCAACCCCGGACATACCTGACGGACCGGCCGTAGTCGCCGGCGCCGGAGGAGGTATAGCGGAGGCCGCCGTGGTAGAAACCAACAGAGGTGAACTCACTGGAGGTGAACTCACAACCGCGGCCGCGGCTGTGGAAGAATCCACAGAAACACTCACCGCCGGCTCAGTGAAGGAATCAGTGAATATGGCACTGACAGCCGGCGGAGACGTCGTCACAGTTGGAACAGTTGGCTCAACCGGGTGAGCAACTGAACCAACAACTGAAGCAGGCGCAGTCGCCTGGGTCATCGCCTCAGGTAGGTTGACTAAACCTACCGTCATGGGTCCGGAGGTGCTCCTCCCCGCTCCACCCTGGAATGCGGTAGCATCCACGCCTGGGAAAGAAGATATATAAGTATAATAGCGGAAAGTTATGCAGTTAAGATAAAGGAAGTATACTTACGGGTCCTTTTGAGCTTGAAGGTGCGAATGGGCGGGGACGAACCCGATGGAGCCGGCCTCTTCGTACCAGTCACCGTCGTTGTCCTGGGCTGCTCGGAGGTGACAGCCGTTTCAATCTCCGGAGCAGTGGTCTCAACACCACCCGGGTTCCCCGCCGCCTCTTCACTCTCGGTCTCCGACTCAGACCGGTTCACCTGGTCGGCAGTGGAGGCTACCTTCGCCTTGCCCTTCCCGCCAGCAGCCTTCTTCTTCCGCGCAAGAAAAGGACCATCTGCGGATTCATCATCAGAAGATGACAAGATTAGAGGAATTCCAGCAGAGGTTTCAGCATTCAGAGGGCGAGGGTTAAATAGTCTTTTACCTGGCCGCGTGGCGCTCAGTATTTCGTGGCCTGGCGGGTAGGCCTCCACAAACCGATCCGCAGTCTGCGCAAGGATGGGCAACTCGTTCTCGTCAAGAGCACGAGTACCCAACCGAGCGGGACCGTCAGCTTCCCGCGGATGCAGGATGGACTGCAAGTCATTTCCCTCTGAAATAAAAAGAAAAACAGTTAGAAAAAACCCTAAATCAACAAAGAAGACGAAGCATACCGTAAGGGATAAAGTTCAAACCGTATTCAAGTACGATGGGAATCTGTGGCGCATCCGCCCAGCATTCTTCCACACCCTGCTCATACCGAGCATCACCATCCCGGACTCCGGAAAGCGGTAAACCGGAGTCTGGATCCGGGAAATCTTGGAGAACCATTCCGCCTCCTGGTAGTTGGAGGCGTGAAGGCTGGGGAGAGCTCTCCCGTTCTTAAATGTCATCGCTATAGGGACGATACGGGCAGAGATGTAAAAGAACTCCCGCTTCCAAGACCGAAGACTGCGCTCGGTAGCGCAGATCTTCAAACCCTTGATCCGGGTGACCAGGGTGTACCAGCCTTGGATGCACCTCCAGGAGTAGAAGGTCATCAGGCGGTCGACGTGGGGATCCACACCAAGAATGAGGCACACCCACTCAAAATGGCGGATCTTGGCGATCGCCATTGGGTGTAACTCCGTCAGGTGCACACCGTGTCTATCCAGAACACGGTATACAAACTTCGTCAATAGGAACCTAAGATTCCCATAGACGAAGAAGGCGGCATATACCCCTATTTTGCCCTTGGGGGCATCATACACCGTCTGGTGTGGCTCCGGAAACTCAGGCTCGAACGGCTCGAGCATGAACTTCCGGACGATGTACCGGTAAAGCTCGATGGGAAGAGCACACTGGCATTCGCCAGCAGTGCTCTTATCGTCCTTATCGGACGTAGACGTCTGGTTCTCGACATACAAGTCAGACTCCTCGACGGTAGCTTCTGGATCATGAGTAGACATGTTTTGGAGGTAAAAAAGAACGATTTCAGGAGAATGCTCGACAGAAAGAGTATTCGCTGGAAATCGCTTAGAAGATGAAGAAAGAAGTGAAAGTGTGGATTACCATGAACCCTCTCCCCCTTTATATACTCATTGCAATGAATGCGATGAATTTAATGCGGAGGAGAGAGAAAAGAGCTGGTGCAATGAAACTATGACACGTGGAAAAAGCAAGCTGGCAACAGCTGTTGACGGGACGCGCGCCGTAAAATCCGCACTCACGCGCCAGAAAAATCGAGCCCACGCGCCTGAAAAAGCGTCTGGAATGACCATATACTGTCACGTCGTCATAACTTCCTGCACGTCCTGAAACTGTCAGAAGAAACCGTCAGACACTAACGTCCCTTCAACAGTCTGGACTGTTCTTATCCTTTCACCAACTCTTCGAATTTCAAAGAAATTCAAAAAGATTCAAATATTCAAAAATAAAAGGGAATATACCCCCTTACCTGGGCAACCAAGTAACTATAAGACAGGTGTGAGTAAAGTGTCAAGGCAAAACCCTTCACATACTTAGCACCCGCAGGGAATGGACGCCAAGAATACCTTGGAAGTAAGATAACTATAAGACGAGTGCGGGTATAGTGTCAAGGCGAAACCCTTCACATACTTAGCACTCGCAGGGAATTGAAACCAAGAAGGATCTTCTGGGCCATGCGTGCGGAAAGGGAAATAACATCCCCGCATAGCGGGAACGTTGAGAACTAGATTGTTTGAAGCTCCAGGATGGAATTGGTTCTTTAACATAATTGATCACTATGTTTAAAACTACCAAAACCTCGTGGAGAATCTACACAAGTGAAACTCAACGCTCCTGACTTGCGAGGAGGTTACACACCTACCCGCATCATACCCAAAGATCAAGCAGAAAAGTCGGGAATTTCTGCACGTGACATTAGGGAAACCGCGGGAAGAATCCCCACGGACAACCTTAAAACTAAATCCTTTTCAAAACCCCTTGCTTAAGTCCAAAGTTCACCTCACTTATTAACAATTCATGAGAAGAACATTGGACTGGGGGGACTTGAAGAGGTAGGTCCCAGCAGAGCCCAGTTGGACCCGCAAGACTCACCTTGAAGAGGGACGTCTGCGCAAGGACCAACTGGTTCCGCAGGACCCACCATGCTCAGAGATGAAGACCTTACGCGCAGTACGCCAGCTGTTCCCGCAGGGAAAGCCTCCCAATGGTGGAGTACCCCGCCTGTTCCCGCAGCTGCGGATACAAGCCATCAGGGAAGGCTACCGCACTAATAGCAAGGCTACACGCACAAGGCACTAACTCTCAATAATTCAGTGTCACCTGAAGGAATGAGCAAGGCGGGAATACTCCCGCCCAAATGAGCCAGTCCGTATGCTTCTGGAAGATCTTTTGTACTATACATGCCAAGGTATGGACAAAATAGATAAGATCTGACCAAAGCAGCCCATGAACCAATCACAGGGTGACAGCTCACCGACAACAGTACGAGGAGGAGCACGCTCTAGTACTGTTTGTCACTATTAGCCGCTGCCCACTCACCAACCCTTGTCGTGGCACGCACATAGCCTGCAGTTGGTGGAAAGGGAACAGTACACAGCCGGCGGAAAAGGAATAGTACATAGCCGGCGGAAAGGAACAGTACACAGCCGGCCTTGTCACTATCAGCCGCTGCCTACCCACCAACCAGCATGGCACGTGCGTAGCCCATAGTTGGTAGAACATGAATATTATACAGCTGGCTGTACCTGCTTGGAAACCTACCTTCGGCTATAAATACTCCAACACCTTGGAACGGTATCATTATCTTGTATCTTATCTTCTCTAGCAATCTCTCTTTATATACACTTATATTCAGAGCAATCTAGTCTGATTCTCACGCCGGAGGGTGGTCACAAGGAGGAACCCCCCCCCCCCTTCTCAGTGACGAGCTCACGGTGTCTGTTTTGCAGGTCATCAGAATAACCATCTCTGCCGGACCTAACCCTCGTGGGAAACATTACTTAACCCTCAGATTATCCATAATCTACTCAGGGTCACCTAGTGTTTCTTCACCATCCCTGTAACTCTTATACATTAGTACCCTATCTTGTTACTTTAGGGAAACGTCAAGGACTAACTGTGTAATTGTGTCTTTTCAATAAGTATAAAAATGTAGTTTTCTTATTATTGAACATGGTTAAATAAAATTGCACGCGGATAATATAAATTCTAACTGTTTTGTTTGTGTTCTATCATCTATGTGGTGAAAGCTTCGTAATGAACCAAATCGCGTCCAAACCGGAGCTAGGATGAATGACATATCGATCTTCGAAGCTGGGTGTTTAAAAATTTTAAAGTTGTCAAATTCTTTAACAAAATAAAACAGAAGAAGTGGGAACTTGTTCCACGTTGATGGGGATACAAAACCTTCAAGGGTGTGTAAGGAGAGGCACTCGTCACTTGATATTTCTTTTAAAGGAGTCACACTCAAGTGTTACCTTGAAGAATGCAAGGCACCCTTAACTCTTGCACACATGCATGCGAGCACGGAGAGATGCACGTAATATGGTGTTTTGATGGTACACTTTGCACTTAGTATTTTTAACCAAGTGTGTTAGGTTTTCGTGACAAGGATTAGAGCTCACAATCACGACAAACATAATAATTAGCTTGCTAGATCAACTGTACGCTTGGTGGGTTATGGCGTGACACTTGCCGGGTTATGTTGAGATAGCGTGCAAGTGGGAACCAGTGACAGACTGTGTGGTGTGAAGCAAATCGCATGACACGCATATGCGCTCAACTACCATCATAGCGCTAGGGATGAGTCCGAGACCGTATCGGTACCGACCGGTCCCGGTCCCGAAAATTGTGAAGTCTTGATACCGGTACCGAAATATTTGGTTCGGTACCGGTACCGGGACGGAACCAGGACGGTACTGGGATTGAAGACAAAAATTCGGGAAATACTGGTCCCGTACCGTACTGGTACCGGTCCCGTACCGTACTGGTACCGGTCCCGTACCGGTGCCGAAACTCAAAATTTTGGTACCGATTTCGTTACCGGTACCAGTATCGATTTTGCTCATCCCTACATAGCGCTCATGTGCTTGATGGGTTTAGACAGTGGTGGTACTTGGACTCCTCCACTGGACGCGGGAGTTAAGTTGAGAATTGATTAAACTAATGGTAAGCATTGAAAATGTTTAATGCAGCTTTTTTTTTATTTTTAATTGTCTAACAGCTTCCGCTTTCCCTATGTAAGAATCACTCATCTAGATTGGATGACACACTTGCAGCGCCTACATCAAAGTACTTAATCTCATTCTACCTTTCTTTTTCTATTGAGTTTCGAGTTTTTGTTCTGGTGCTTGTGTCCTCCCTGACATTACACATTGTTACGACTGTTATATCTTGGGAAACAGATGGATTTTCATGAAAGACCCAAAATCTGTCTTAAGGGACTTATGTTGAACACGAATTATGAGTCACCTTTTCTTGTTTTATTAAGTTCTCCCATTTATTTCTTGTAGTTGTAGCATTTTCATTTCTAAAATAAGTGTACTTTATAGTTTTTTGTTCTGTTTGTATAATGTAATTCATATATATTAATAAGAAATGTTTTTATTTTATTTTAAGAACACTCTTCTATTAGAGCTTTTCTAAAGAGAAACAATTTAAGAAAATATGTTTTTAGTTAATTTTTAAGGTTAAGATCGAAGATGGGATGTGAACGCTCGAAGATGGGATGTGAACGCTCTTATGTTGCATGGTTTATTTTGTGGACTTATTGTATCTCTAAAGATTTTTGTGTTAGCTATATTTTGATTATTTAGTCTTATCTAATTGGTTAATTTTGGATATTGCCTTTTTACAAATCAAAAAATGAATGGCTAATTTTCCCGATTATAATACAATGTTTGACGCTTTTCAAATATAACCAATAGTTTGTTAAAAGTTACATTTTTGAATTTTCAAATACATTTTTAACAATTAACAAAGTTGATTATCTAACGTTATTTAAGTTATTATCCTAGGATATTTAAATATAAAACTAAAAATTAGTTGAGTAGCTATATTATCCAAAAAAATCAAAGAAATACAAAAATTTTTAAGTAAATGATGATCCAGCCGTTCGGGTAGGTTTATGTTCATGTTTCTGGTAATCGTGTGGATATTATAATACCACATTGACCAGTGACCGCATACTTATAAAGCTTTTAATGCTAATTAATCGTATGTACGGTCTTATTGATGAGCGGGTGTTTAATTGTGACTAATAATTAATAATATTGATTTTGGTTTAAATATTTGTTGGGATGTAACTATATTAAGTTGGGTTTATATCTTGTAGGTTACGGAGATAATCAGATAAAGAGCTAAAAGGGAAATGAAATTATTTATAGAAATATAAAAGATGATGACTCAAGGTGAATTAAAGTTTGATTGTGTTAGTTCGGGATGCAAGTGAACCCAAATAAAGCAAAAGACCAGAAAAATAAATTTGGCATTCACAATTTCAACTTTCAACGTAAAATGGAAAAGTAATTGATTATCGTGAACCACACGCAACACCAAAACCCGAATTGGGCTGCTATAGTGTTAGAAGTCTAAGGCCTTTTAACTTTTGATTAGAGAATGGATTAAAGGATAAAAAAAGTGTGTTCTGATCAAGGGGTCGGTCAGTGGTCATACGAAAGTTTGATGGCTCGTGTTTCATGTTTGGAAGAGAACAAATCCTATAATGGTCTTTACACGTGCATCACTTTTGCAGATGTTTGGTGGAGCTCTTTGAAGATTCTATGACGAGCATGTGAGACTAAATAGTCGTGATCTTCTCCAATGAAAGGTCAATGTATTATAATCAATTGATATTGGGATTTGAATGGTTAAACCCTTAAGGGTGTGTTTGGGATTGCTTATTTAAGTGAAAAGGGACTTTTGATTAAAAAGACTTATAAACTTATGAAATTTTGAAAAGAAGTTTTTAAAAGAATGTTTGGATTAGCTTATGTGTTGGGAAAAACCAAAATGACTAAAGAGTCACTCTTTTTTTAAAGAAGTGTAATGGGGTTTAAGAGTGAGGGGTGTAATAGGTAAATCAAACTCATTAAGTTAAAACGTTACATATTCCTAACTTTTCAAAACCCTTTTATTTTGCCTTCACCATAAGTTAACATCCATAAGGCCTTATGGTTTGCCAAACACATTATACACCTTATTAACTTTTCAAAAAGTTTATAAGTTATAAGTTGATGAAAATAAGGAATCCCAAACACCCGCTAAGTTATTGTGGTTTTTCATGTAAAGAATTCAGTCTTGATGCATGTCATGTTATTTTATTGGTATTATTTGCGATGATAAGACCTATTAAGTTTTGTCTTACAACGACCAAATTATTAATCATACATGTAAGCATCATTAATGGCTTCCCACTAGTCAGTGGGGCTTAATCTTTTTAGTGGCCTAAAGCGAATAAAAAAACTCGGGGCCTTTTCTAAAAAATATGGGTTGTACTTTTTGAAGTTTTATTCAGCCCGCTACACATTTAATTAGGGGTGAGAAATAACCAAATCGTTAACCAAAACCGAACCGAAAACCGAAAAACCAAACCCAAAAAACCGAAAACCGAATTAACCGAAATTAACCGAACCATACCGCATTTTTTTTCCATTTTTTCATCTATTTCATGTATTATATGCATTAATTGTTTAATACTATCATTTATGTATTTATATCTTCATTTCAAGTACCAATATCTCAATTTCATATATTTATACCTTCATTTCATGTAGTTATACCTTCATTTCATGTATTTAAGCATTCATTTCATGTATATTTAATCAAAATTTTAGCCTAAGTTTGATATAGTTTATTAACCGAGCCGAACCAATAACCGATCGGTTCGGTTGGGTTAATGCTAATAACCGAACCGAATCGAACCGTGCACACCCCTACATTTAATTCAAATGAATAAGTTAAATTCACAATCGAATCAATTTCATTTCTCATACTATATTTTATAACATGAGCAAAACAGCTAGTACATGATTTTTTTTCCTTAAAAAAAGCAACCAATGTATAAATACCCTTTATATACTCTACTTTATTGTAATTGTTTGAAGGTTATATATGAATAATAATAACTTAACCACACAAAATATAATGAAGCACGTTATGAATTTAACTTGATCGGATAATATTGAAAAATATCTTGTGAACAACACACACATTGGTCATTTTCAACATGTGAGTTGACAATTATAATGAACATATGTTATCTTAGTTTTAAGAATATAAATGAACAGTGAAAATAAGATAATGGTTGAATTTTATCATATAAACTCGAAACAAGTTTTGATTACAAATTAAGAGGTGTGTATGCTCATGTTATTTATTAATTTTCGTTTTTATAACAACACATGTTTAGGTTTCGAATTAATCTTCAAGTTAAGAAAAAATAAAGGTTTTATTAAAATCCTAAAACAAAGAATTTGGATAAAATAAAAATTTAAAGAAAGAGGAGGAAAGGAGATTCGAACCTGGTGGACTGGTGGTAACCCAAAAAAAAGTGGTTAAATGCCACTACACCATAGCAACATTAATTGTAGTTGGGGGAAAAGAAATTGAACAGTTTTTAAAAAATGGGGCCCTAAAAAATTTATGGGCCTAAAGCCATATCTTTAGTTTGTAACTCATTTAGGCCGGCCCTGATACTAGTTAATAGGATTGATTGTGATTAACAAACCTGAAACCTGTTTCTCATAATTGTTTCAAAACTATAACAAAGTTATTGCTTTTTTGTATTTAATTAAAAATTGTTTAAACTAAATTTAACCATAAATTCTCTATGAAGAAGACTCAACTTTGAATTAAAATAAACCAAATCATGTAGGATTTTTGTATGAACTGATTAATTTGTGATTTTTATCTATGATTTGATTGAGTTTTGTTTAATTATTAGGCTAATTAAACCTTTACGTTTGTTTGATTCGATTAAGCAGTTGTTTCTCTGGGTCTTACATTTATCTTAAATTATTTGGTTTGAGTTCATCAACATTTAGGATTTAGTTCTTATCGTCATTGAACTGTCTATCATTAATCATTGATAAGTGATAAGTTTTGTATACACGAACTGGTAATTAGATAGACCGTGTTCAGTTGTGTCAATTTGTCGGATTAGGTTATGTGAATCATCATAACCAAATTACAGTGTCTATAATTGTTTATCAAACTTAATTAACGAGTTATGTCTATGTGATTATCCATTTGATAGGAGTCATAAGCTGTCAGTTTATTGCATAACTTGATCCTAAGTGTTGTTACTCTTTCTCAATTCGTATGACAACTAAAACTAATCGTGCTTTCATTAAACAAACCAATTTCTAAAATGCTTGACATCGCATGTCCGTCTTAATATAGTTAATCATTAAACAATGAATTGTAATTACACTTTCCACTAATTCTCTATGAATTCGACATCTTGCTTGTCCTTGCTAGCAACTTCTATAAATATTTTTGATTGACATATCGATATTGATCACACCAAAGTTATCATTTATTCATATGTTTTATAATAGGAAACAATTTCTTAGTTGTTTGTACATAAAAGGTAAATCATTGAACTTCTGTAAATAATATGTTACAATATTATGAACTAGTTTTAGAACCCGTGTCATGCACGTGATGCTTAAAAGAAATGCAATTAAACTATATAAATTAAACGACTATTTTTTAAACCTATATTTATCAATTTAAATGGTTTTACAAGTTGAAATTATATTTTCTAATGATCAGTTCAAATGAATACGTGGTGTATTCTTACGCAATATATCCATAATCACGAAAACGAAAAAGATGCATATGGTGATTTTATAAGATGTAATATTTTTAATGGAATAGTGAATTCTATCAAAAAATGATAAAAGGTTTCATTATAAATGACATAAAAAATAACATGATATATAAAATTAGGGATGTCACTTTTACACGAAATCCAACCCGAGAAAACCCGTACCCGAACCCAAACTAACCCGACCCCAAAAAACCCGAACCCGAGAAAAGACTAACCTGAATCAAAGTAATTCAGGTTGGTTCTTGGGTCTGATTTATGGGTATCTGTCAACCCCAAACCCAAAAACTTTTAGTTTTAAGCCAAATATATTTTTAGGTATAATATGCTAAGCCTTAGCCACTAAAGATATCAAAATCTGGCACTAATCGACTACTGTCATTTCACCTATTATAGATCGAATGTTTATTAATAATTTATAATTTACATTTATGTCTAATGACAAGCAACCTTAATTGAACAACCAAAACACGATTGACTTAAGACGATTATGGTTGGAGTTTGTTTTAATCTTCTTTTGAATTTTTTTTATCCGGTTATATTGCTTTATTATTTGGTCATTTACGTTACGAGAAAAGAAGAATATGTGTTTTCAATTTTAGCATTGTAGTTTTAAAAATAATTTTTGTTTTCAAAAATACTCGAAACCCGATTAACCCAACCCGAAAAACCCGAATCCGGATTACATGAACTATAATTACCCGTGACAGATTTAGGTTGAGTTTCGAGCCAAGATTTTAAACTTTGAAACCGAAGAACCTGACCCGAAAAACTCAAAACCCAAAAAACAAGCCCGAAGAACACCCCTATTAATAAAATTAGCATGAGTAAAACATGTTTTTGTATTATAGTTTCGAAGAGATGAAAAAAAAACCCTATGGATCCATGGAGGTTGAATGAATAAGTGAGAATATATTTGGTATTCATTAATAATATCTTATTGTCTTTAACATATTAGATTTATAAATATCGTTTATTGAATTTACAACATTCATCTATTAAACTTTAAAGTATATTTAAATTGATTTAATAAAAAAAATATAGATCTTATTTCATTAATGTCAGGTCCCAGCTTTTGATGTATGATTCGGATCGGATCTTAATCAATCATGTCATAACTCACACAAAATTAATCGTGTTGACAAGCGAGTTAATGACGGGTTACTATGTTTAGAAAGATGACCGTTTGTTAAAGGCGGAATCAATAACAAACATACGGTTGCAATGAATATTCAATGACAGAAGACACACACCGGATTCACTCAAAAGATTTCCGTTTATATAATGTTAATCATACAAAAGGATAATTGATTAGGGTTTAGAAGGAATCCTAGGACAGCCGTCACACACAAAATATTCTCTCAATTAATGTGTCGGTCTTATCCGTATTATGTCCTCTCTCTTTTTCTGGTGGCGTGCCCTAATTATTCTATTTATAGGCCTGCCAACCTAAGACAGCTGTCATTCCTTCTAGAAACCCTATCCGATAGTACATATTCAAATTACATTGTCAAAAATATACTAAGTGAGTAAGTGTAAAACAAGTCTTCCGGGTAGGCTTTTCATTAAACTTCTGTCTCCGAGTACGCAGTGTACTCGGCCTTCCTTCAGACTTGGTAAACATAGAATGTACTCGGAATCAGTTTCCGGGTAGACTTTACTTAAAGAGTATTTTACCAAGTAAAATATTCACCGAGTAGACTTCAATCTTCTTGGATTTATCAAACTTTGCTCGACAAATCCTTACGAGCAACCTTGTTCTTCTATGATCCTGTTCGGCTCATTGTCAGTTGAACAACTTATTGATAAGGCGTACTCGGGAGTACATACCTTACTTGAGAAGAACCTTACTCGAGATAACTTAAAGATATTCTATTAACTCATCAAGTATACTCGGACCAAAATTATTAAAGAATACCTTGTCCGGTCTTCCAATTACTTGGCTTCTTGGACTTGGTGACCATACCTTACTCGGAAGAGTAAAATACTTGGTCTTGAAGAACAATCCTGCTTGACAAAGTGAACCTTGCTCGGATATGCCAAATTAATGAACCTTACTCGGGAAATCACCAAAAAGCATACCTTGCCCGGATATCCACTTAAGAAGACTAATTGAAGTAAACCTTGCCCGGAAGGCAAAATCTCGTACTCGGCTAAGTAAAAGCTTACTCGAAGGTCCAAGGTGTGCCCGGATTCAATACTTAGCAGTTTCTGAGGAGGTTGAGAAGATTCCAATCTTCCATATTCTTCGTTTAGGTCAAATCTCCTCATTTGGGTCAAATTCTTGACCCAACAATCTCCCCCTAGATTGGAACACCTCAGCCGACCCAAAACACTCTATGGTTACTTACACTTAGCAAAATACACATCAAATTAAAAGTCAAATTTCATAATCAAATTACACAAGCAAATTCTAAACATTCTTCAATTTAGCCAAAGATGTTTGTTTAGGCATGGAAAGTCCAATTTTTGTTGCTCTCTCAAGAATCCTAGCAACTCTGATTGCATACCACTTGAAGGCCTTTGCCTTTCCTTGGAATCAGAGAGATACAGTGCTGCAAGCACATTCAATTGCCATAGATTGAATTTTCTGAAGTCAATTTTAGAGAAGATCTTCACAATCTCTCCATTTTCCATCATAACATTCAGATGTTCAGTCCTGGAATCACAGAATATTCCACTTGGCATAACATTGTGGTTGGCAGAAGGGTTTTTGGCTTTTACAGCAACCTTGACAAAAGGTTTATCCATCTTCAAGTGCATCTGCTTTGGTTTTTCCTGAGTAGATACAGACATCTTCCTTTTCTTTGTAGTGTTCTGTTTTAAGGATGTTGTCTGTTTGCAGAATTCCTCTACATTGAATTTCCCCTTCACTGTCATCCTTGATAGATCATCCATCTTTTTGGACATTCCTTTATTCTTACCAACCAGAGACTGAGCGGCTCCCTTCTTCAAGTTCAGCTGTTGTCCTTTCATTTTCTTGAAGTTGCTCAAAATCTCTTTTCTTGTCATTACTTTTACATATTCAAAAGGAATTCCATTCTTAATCAAAAATTTTGGTTTACCACCATATTTGCTTAAGAATTTTTGAATTTCCACTTCTTGTTCCAAATCATCTGTCAATTTCAAGTCTTCTAGTTCATTGTCTTGAGTACTCTTTTCTTTATTTAAGGCCTTTGAAATCTTGTCAATGACAGTGTCTAGCTTCTCATTTATCTCTTTCTCTGGTTCTTCTTGTTTAATTAGTTTGAGCAGAGAGACTAGCACACCATTTGGAATTTCTTGATCATTCAAGCATTTTTCAATCAACTCTTGAGGCACATCCTTCTGATTAACATTCTTCACTTCATCTTTTAGCCTTTTCTCATCTTCAAACATTTTCAACAAATTTTCTTGTTCTTTAAAGTCTTTATCCGACATCATTTGACTCAGAAATTTTCTGTCATGAATTTCTGTCAATCTTTGCTCATAGTCTCTTTAGGCTTCTGATTCAGATTCATTCATTTCAGAGTTCATTGTATTTATTTCAAGGTCCATTGTCTTAATTTCAACATCCTCTTGTGCAATTTCTTTTCCTTTCAATTTCCTCCTTTCCTCACGATCCTTCCTTTCATTTTCTGGAACATTGTCAGCTTCATCATCTGAGCTGTCCTTTTCATAAATTGAGAGAAGCTTCAGCGAATTCTCCCCCTGTTTTGGGGCAGCTGAGATCTTCTCAACCTCAGACATTAGGGTTTGAACTCGTTGCAATGCTTCTTCAGTTCTTCAGAAAGATGATGTTTGTAGGAATTGGAATTACTTGGAGTTGGATCCATTGCTGATTTTCTGTTACATCAATGAACACACAATTATCAGTTAGATCTGAAAGTAAAAAGAAATTAAGGTAAAAATAATATTTCAATTCAAACCGTTGTCTTGAATAATATTGAAATCTGCACAAAAACACAAATGTGAGTTACTCTTGAAATGTAAATTTTGAAATTTTAAATAGCATATACAGGTCTTCTTTTAAAGAGAGTTAAGTCAAAAGTAAGGTACATATCTGCAGCTTTATCAGAAAAGAGTTATGAATAAAGGTCTGCATATTTTGCTTTTCTACAGCAGTTCAGATAAAGTGAGAATCTTTAAAAGTGTTTTGTCTTTTATCACCTAACTTTCTTATCTATTCCAAGAATGGTTTCCTTATCCATTTAAAAGTGTGTCCAGAAATGGTAAAGTATGCAAAGATAAAGTTACTCAAGAATTTCTCAATTTCAAATTAAAACTTATCTATTACAAACTCTAAAAAGAATCATAATCAATTTTTATCATACTCACTCACATATTCAATCAACGCATTCATTCAAGTATGCTTGTACACATAGTGTGCTCGAGCACTCTTACAAATGTAAAGTGTGCTCGGACAACAAACTTATGCGGAGTATACCCGAATAACTTTCATATAGTACAAAGTGTGCTCGAAAAGAAATTCTAGCAGACAGTGTACTCGAAAAGTTAAAGTTTTGAAATTACCAAGTATATTGAAGGAACACAAGTGTACCCGAAATATAAAGTGTGCTCGGAAAACAAAGTTTGCCTGAAAACACTTGTAATTTCAAAGAAATCATAAACACACATATCACAGAGCATGCTCGGAATGAAATTAAACACATAAACATTTAAGTGTGCTATAGTCTAAAATTTCATAGAGCTTGCTCGAAAATCCTAAGTTAGCACTAAGCTTGCTAGGATAAACACATTCAATCATCAGGTATGTACTTGCTCGAGGGAACTTATCATATCAAACCATACCAGAAAAATGACAAACTTAAACAGTAACATCTAAGCGTGCCCGGAAAGATTAACAAGTCTTTCCTAACAACATATTCATACAAAGCTTACTCGGTGTACTTACTTAAGTTCACAAAGTTTGCTTGGAAACACAATCAGCATATAACATGCATAGCTTACTCGAAACTAGCATATAACATGCATAGCTTGCTCAAAAAAAGAATTTCTTGTTAAAAGATAGCTATTTCAACACATAATCATCTCAAGACTTCAAGCTTACTCGGGAAAATGAGTACAATAGTGTACTCTACCCGAAAAGTGTAAACACTTCAAAGTATGCTCGAAAATCATAAAGTTAGTCAGAAATGACTAAGCTTACTCGGAAAGTTTGAAAATTATCAACCTTACCCGAAACAACATATTCACACATAGACAACTGTTTTGTACTCGGAAAGGTTAAACCTTACCCGAAAATACATATTCAAACAGTTTGTGCTCGAGAAGGTTATAAATCATCAAACCTTACTCGAACTTACATATTCACACATAATCAACTGTTTTGTACTCGGAAAGGTTAAACCTTACCCGAAAATACATATTCAAACAGTTTGTGCTCGAGAAGGTTATAAATCATCAAACCTTACTCGAACTTACATATTCAGCCTATTTTAGGCAAAATGCAACACTTTTTGACTTAAACCACTTTTCAAAGACATTTCTGAGTTATGTATCATTTCAGAACATAGTTGAAGAGCAAATGGTGCATTTAGAGATCAAATTTCAGTTATACTTCACTTCAAAACAATTTCTTTTATAAACTGAAAAGATCTCAGGAATGGGATCATATTGACTAAGTAGTTTTCTCAATACTTCACTCTCAGCATTATTATGACAACTTAGATTGGTTAACAGCAGGTATAAACTTAGCATGATTTTCATCTCTTTGGTGATATGATTAAGATTCAATTTGAGCATAATGCAATAATGGTCAACACTGTGCTATGATGCCTCATATCTCTTCTCAAAGCTTATTTGGCTTTCCCCAGATCACCCCAATTTGACTCCAACCTCCTGTATTTGGTCAAAAATAGTTTTTGTATGACAGAACTTATTGTATTTTTGAACTTTTGATATTTAAACATGTATAGAGGTTGAACGTTGGACTTACAGTTAGCAACATGCCTTTCATTCAAGATGAGACAGATTTTTGTCAACATCTTTGTAGTTCTTGTTGTAACCCTCTTGTTTGATAAAATATTTAAAACACTTATCAACTTTTGGTTGATTTATTCATTCTTCCCCTTGTTTTTGATATTTTCTCAAATTTTCTTAAGCATGTTCTTTGTCATATTTAAAAAATGTTTCATTTTGGTTGACCAAATAACAACAGGCTCGTGTATGACTGGGTAATCACTTTTCTGCCATATCATTCGGAGAGATCTATCTTGAGACATGCAAAACAACTATGCATCTCCACATAAAGATTAGCATATTCATTATGTTTATATCACCTTAGATTTTACATCATCATGGGAAAGCAACCATACATGTTAATGACTATACTAAGGCCTTTTTAGCCTATTAATTCCATATGATCAGCTAAGTAGTCAATGTACTATCATTTCCCATTAAACACAGTTTAATATTCAATCACCCCAATTTCTCTTCATTGTCAGGTTAATGGCTATCCTGTTTGACCAAAAGTGGTCAACAGGACCAAACATACATGTGAATATATGTCCTTTCAAAGTCAGAGCTATTGACATAGTTTTAAGTGAAGAAATAAGAAACAAGTTATAATTGCCCCAAATGCATTCAGTTTTCAGGTCAATGGCTATCCTTTGAATCTATAGAGATTTAAGGACCAAACATACATAGGTGCATGTCCTTCCAACTGGGCAAATGACATAATTTTTCAGCAAAAATAACTACTTGAGACATTTCCCTATAAAAATCCTTCTTTTAAGCTTCTTAAAAGCTTGAACTGAATAATCTTATCATATCTCTACACCATTAATCAACTTGCTCATGTTTTGACCAAAATATTGTATTTATGCAAAATTCATTATAAATTTCATTGAATCACTTAATTTTGACATAAAACACATTTTGACACAAACAGTTGCTTCACATACTCAAATCTTAATCATTCTTTCATCATCAAGAAAAACAGACTGTACTCACATTCACTGTCTATTCTATCTTAACAACTTCAGAAGATCAGATTAATAACATATTCAAGTAACCATAAACATGTGATTACTCATGACATTATATAAGCAATTAATCTCACCTAAACAGATCAAACTACTTATCATAACATCAGATCAGTTAACATGATAGTCAAGAATTATCATCAATTTCAAACAAATTGCACAGATAGTTACTTAACCACCTATCAGTTAACTTCAAAACAGTGACATAATCAAAACATATTCAATCAACATTCAGTTGAAACATATTCAATATGTGTAATCTCTAAGAAAATAATCAGTTATCACAAAGAGACACACATAGAGACTGTTAAGTCACATAACATAGAACATACTCAGCAACATATTCAGCAACATATTCAACATGTTGTGACCTCTTCTAAAATATTCAAGTAGCACATAGAGGTACACAACTAAGCACACATCCTTAATCAGATTTCATCAGAGTTGATCATTCCCAGGGCTTTCAAAAGAAAGTTGAACCTGGTTCTATCAAGTGGTTTGGTGAATAGGTCAGCCAGATTATCACTTGTATCAACTCTTTGCATTTCAATCAAACCTTTTTTCACTGCAATCTCTGATGAAGTGATGTCTGATTCAATGTGATTAGTCTTAGAATGTTGCACAGGATTCTTAACAGTAAAATATGCAGCAGTATTATCAATCAGAATAGGGGTGTTTAGAAAATTCAAACCATAGTCCAGCATCTGATTCTGAATCCAGAGAACTTGTGCACAGCAGGCAGATGCAGCAACATATTCAGCTTCTGCAGTGGAGATTGACACTGTGGTCTGTTTCTTGCATTGTCATGACACTAGCCTTTCACCCAAAAACTGGCATCCCCCTGATGTTGACTTTCTACTCATATTGCATCCATCATAATCACTGTCTGTATATGCAATCAGATCAAAGGATTGGTTCTTTGGATACCAAATCCCTAAGTCTGGTCTTCCCTTCAAATATTTGAATATTCTTTTCACAGCATTCATGTGGGAGACTTTTGGATTTGACTGGAACCTAGCACATACACACACAGCAAACATGATATCTGGTCTTGTTGCAGTCAGATACATCAGAGATCCAATCTTGGCTCTGTATTCATGTTCATCAACTGACTCCCCCTTTTCATCAGCTATCATCTTTTCTTTGGTGTCCATTGGAGTTGAGGCAGCCTTGTAATCATGACAGGTGAACTTATTCAAAATGTCTTGCACATACTTAGCTTGGTGAATGAAGATCCCTTCATCCTTTTGTTAAACTTGCAGTCCCAGAAAGAAATTCATTTCACCCATGGAACTCATGCTGTACTTGGACTTCATCACCTCTTCAAACTCCAAACACATATTTTCATTTGTAGATCCAAAGATGATATCATCAACATAGACTTGTAAAAGCAGCAAATCTGACCCTTTTCTTCTGTAGAAGAGTGTCTTGTCAATGGCTCCCCTTGTGAAGCCATTTTCAAGTAAATGAGTTGATAACTCATCATACCATGCTCTAGGAGCCAGATGCAATCCATAAAGGGCTTTGTTTAACTTATACACCCTGTTTGGATACATAGGATCCTCAAAACCTGGTGGTTGAGCCACATACACGTCTTCATCAATCTTTCCATTAAGGAATGCAGATTTGACATCAAGCTGGAATACTTTTATGTTCTTTGAGGCAGCATATGCAAGAAAAATTCTTATGGCTTCCAGTCTTGCAACTGGTGCAAACACATCCTCAAAGTCTATCCCTTCCTTTTGAAGACATCCCAGTGCTACAAGTCTAGCTTTGTTCTTAATCACCAAACCCCTTTCATCCTTTTTGTTTCTGAACACCCGTTTGGTTCCAATTGCATATCTGTCATGTGGCTTGTCTACAAGATCCCATACATGTAAATCTCTAAACTGGGCTAATTCCTCTTGCATTGCCTCTACCCAACTATTGTCTTTTAAAGCTTGAGCAATATTCTTTGGTTCTAATTGGGATAGAAAGCAAGAGTACAGACAGATGTTTGCTATCTCAGAATGACTTCTTGTTACTCTTTCATGCAAGTCACCAATGATATTTTCAGCAGGATGATTCTTTTCAACAGTAGGAGTTTGTATTATCATATTTGTAGACAAATTTGTGTCAAGATTTGTTTCATTGATTTCAGGTTCTTCAATGATCAAATCAGCTTCTGCATCATGAAACTCTGGTGCTTCATCATTGGTTTGTCCTGAAGTAGATGCACCATTGTTTCCCAGATTCAAACTTTGAAACAAGTCTTGAAATCTTGTTGTGGAAGTATTCTCAGCTTCATTTGATTGGTTGCTTGTGTCACTCCCATTTTGAACATGATCATTTTGTACATAAGGACTATCTTGACTTGTCATTTCTTGATCTTGTTCAATGTCATTGTTTGAGGAGCTTTTCACAAAAGTGTATTCCTTTTCTTTCCTAGCAACCTTTTTCCACAATTCCTCCAAGTCCAGTTCTTTCTTCTTATTCTCTTCAAGTACACTGGTCTTGTAGAATGTATCATCAAAGTCTTCAGAATAAATCTTGAATGACTTAATTAACCTCTTATGATCAAACAGCCATGTTGCACCACTGACTGTGTTGAATTGATTCTCATTAAAAATGATGTCAGATGACTCTATCACACTCAAGTGATCTCTCACATATACTCTGTATGCCTTTGAGTGAGTAGAATATCCAACAAAGAAACAATCTAGTGACTTAGTTTGAAACTTGTTCAAATAATCTCTAGTGTTCAATAGAAAACATTTGCAATCAAAGGGCTTGAAAAACTTGATGTAAGGCTTTCTGTTATTGAAAATTTCATATGGAGTCTTGTTATACCTTTTGTTTACAAGTACCCTGTTCTGAACATAACATGCTGTATTGATTGCTTCAGCCCAAAAAGTGACAGGCAGATTTGCATCAGCCAACATGGTTCTGGCAGCTTCTATCAAAGTTATGTTTCTTCTTTCTGCCACACCATTTTGTTCAGGAGTTCTAGGAGCTGAGAATTGTTGAAGTATTCATTTCTGTGTGCAGAATTCTTCCATAACTCCATTCTTGAACTCTGTACCATTGTCACTTCTCATCATCTTGACTTTCTTATTCAGCTTATTCTCAATCATTGTGACACAACCTTTGATCAACTCAGCAGTCTCATCCTTGGTACTTAGGAAATAAACCAAGTATATCTTGAATAGTCATCAATGATCACTAGACAGTATCTCTTCTTTCCAATACTTGGCACACTCACAGGACCAAAAAGATCCATGTGAAGTAACTCAAGTGGTTGATCAATTGAGTTGATGAGCTTTGTCTTATGAGTAGACTTGTGTTGTTTTCCCTTCTGACATGAGTCACAATGATCATCTAACTTAAATTCTCTTGTAGGTAAACCAATCACATGTTCACCCTTGACCAGTCTATTCATGTTCTTTAAGTTTACATGACACAGTTTCCTATGCCACAATTTTGACTCATTTTCAGTGGCTTTGGAGACAAAACATGCACCACCTCTTGAAATAGCTTCTATCATATTCAACTCATACAAGTTGCCATTTCTGAGTGCCATCATCATAATCATCTCAGGTGGAATTACAAACTCGGGTTTTAAGATGACACAATGAGAATCATCAAAACTAACTTTGTAACCTTTATCACACATCTGTGATATGCTCAGAAGATTGTATTGAAGTCCCTCAACATGAAACACATTATCAAATGACACTTTTCCATTTGTCAAGATTCCTTTTCCCACAATCTTTCCACCATTTTCATCACTCCCAAAAGCAACAGGACTTTCATATTTCTCTTCATAGTTCACAAGTGACCTCTTGTCGCAAGTCATGTGCCTAGAAAAACCACTATCCATATACCATATTTCATTCAATGGAGTGGATTGTTCCTGCACAAAGAGAAATTTGATTAGTTCAGTGATGAGATGCAAGCTTCAGCAACTTGCAACTTATCAGTGTCAATTTCAGTGGTAGCTTGGGAAGTGAGTGTTGAAGGTTTAAGATCTTCATGAGTGATTTCCAAGTTGTCTGAATGGTCAGTTTCATAACCACACTCTCTTGGTGTTTTAACAAGTGAAGTTGAATTGTTAAGCTTAACTGAGTCAGTCATCTTCTCTTGTAAGACATAGTCCTTAGTTTCTGAGAAGTCTCTTACATCAGTCACAACTACAATTTTAGTTTCTGTTTTAGGTTTTCAAGTGAAACCTTGTGGTTCATATCCATGCTTCATCAAGAACTTCTCATCACCAGTAAGTTCAGTTGGTTTCATTCTCTGATAAGTTTCTTTCTTTCTTGTCCTCTCACTGCTTGAGGATTCTTGAGACTCATCAGATTTAACTGATTGAATGTCTTGATTAATCTTCAATGGCAGAGTTTTCTTCTTTGTCATCTTCTTGTGCTTTGGTGGTGACTTACTTTTTCTTGCATGCGCAGTCACTTGTTTCTTTCCTTTGATTTCAACATTCTCTTCATTACTTGTCTTCTTTCCACAGACATTTCCTTTTCCCAAATACATTTCATACCTCTATTTGTACAATGCAAAGTCTTGACCATACACTTTTCCATCTGGCACATGAAATGGTCTGAGTTTGAATCTTTCATGGCATGAATCTGTGTGGTGACCATATTCATCACACTTTCTGCACCAAACCTTTCCTTTGAAGACTTCATGTTCTTTTGGTTTCTTGAATCTTTCACTTGGCTTAAGTGTATTGACTCCTAAAGTCTTCTGATTCTTCAAACCATCAAAGTCAATTGAAAAAGGAACAAATTCCTCAATCTCGATGTCTTGTCTTTCAACATTGCTTTTGACAAAGACCATCTTCTTCATAATCATAGGTTCCTCAACACTGCTTTCTCTAACCTTTGACTGTCTTTTCTCATATTCTTCCATTGTTTCCACTTCCCCAACATCCAACACCTCATGGCTAGAAAAGATTGGATAAACTGGGATAAAATTTTATGTATCAGTTTCTTCATTCATCTTCTTCTTGTTGTTGTTCTGCTTTATCATATTCAATACAGTCTTGCTTGGTGGTCTGACTGCATTGTAGTTTATCTTCTTCCTTTCACAGATGTCAAAAGAGACATGTTCCCTTTTCATTATATCATTTTGTTTCTTTAATCTTGGTGGGACTGGTGGATACTTTGGAAGTTTATCAACAGATTCAGGTTTTTTATACTTTCTTCCTTTTTTAGCAGCTTGAATTTCCTTTTCAGTAATTTGATCACTCAAATCACTCAGATCATCTTGATCCAACTCATCTGAATCAAAGTCATCTTCAGAGACTTGAACTCCAGTTGACTTTTCCTCTTTCACTTCTTTTTTAATAACAAACTCTCCATCTTCATTCACTTCAATCTTTTTGTATAAATCAACAAATTCTTCCCTGTCTTGAAAGACATCTTTGAATTGTTGTAAGTATGCATCTCTTTTCTCTTTGTCAACTTTTGCATAAAGTTGTTGTTGAATGGAGGTGGAACTGTCTTGTATTTGTCCTGTTCTTTCACTTGATTCAGTATTCCACAAATGTTGCCAGTTGAGACCAAATTCTTAAGAAATTCAGTTTCAACTTTTAGTCTTGTGTTTTGCACCTTTTCTTCAATCAACAATTTTTTTAGACCATCAATCTCAGTGATGTATCTGGTTTGAGATCTATAAATGATCATACAATCATCTTCAAGGCTCTTAATCTTTTCATCACTTATCATCTCACTTACCTCATACTCATTTATGATACTTTACTTTCTAAAACACTCATTTTCCAGCTTGCCCACTTTTGTTTTCAATTCACTGACAAGTTCATTTAAATCAACTGTAGGAGCAGAGTGTACCTTAGATGAAGATGCAGAGTCTATGGCCATGAATGCCACATTAGCTCTTCTGATATCATCTGCTATATCTTCCTCATGGTTACTCCAGTCAAAGCTTCCCTCATGCTGAGTTGTTACAGCCACATTGCCTTGATTTCTTGGTTGATTTTGGTTTGCTGGAATGTTGTTAGTTGCAGAGTTTTGAACAGCTTGATTCTGAGTGTTGTTCATTGGATACACTTGATTCTGATGCATACCCTGCTGGTTGTTCATCTGAGGCTGATATTGGTTGTTAAAATTGGGATTGAAGTTGTTGTTTGGATGGAAGTTGTTATTTGGATGGAAGTTGTTGTTGTTGGGATTGAAACTTTGGTTATTGTTGAAGTTCTGCTGGTTGTTGTTTGTTTGCACATTCTGCCGGTATTTTTGTTGGTTTCTTGGCTGTTGGAATTGATTGACTTGAAAGTTCCTTGGCATATTGCACTCTCTTGCAAAGTGTCCAGGCTGTTGACAGTTGTAACAGATAGCCTTGGACTTGTCAAATCCTATTCTCTCATTTGGACCAGAAACTAGTGATCTATCAGTTCTATTGTACAGTCTCTTGCTTCTCAAAGCCAACATTGCAGCTTGCCATTTGAGATCCATGTCTTCAAGGTCATCAGCATCTATTTGTTCCAAATCATCCTGGACTACACTTGTGTGAATCAAGTTTTTGGCCACAAATGCATTGTAAGACTCAGTGAACACAGACAGCAATGCTTGTGTTTCATTGTTTTGAACATGTCCTGTTCCAGGGTTAGGAACATTTCCATTAGACACAGAGACTGAGTCAGAATCATCAATTAATTGCACATTGAACCTCTGTTGATTTCCTTGAGTACTTGTACTACCCCCAATGAAAGACTTTGGAGTCATAACATTATGTTCAGCAGGTTCTTCTATGATGGAAATTTGTTGTTTGTTCTTTGTTGACAGGTTTCCCATAGGTGCAATTAATGCATTTGAAATACTGAAGCTTGGTCTATCTTCCTTTATCATTTCATTTTCAACCATTTCAAGTTCAGCAGCTTGAAGAAAACATACCACATCATCCAATTTCAATTCATTGAATTTGCAAGCAGTATACCATTCTTGCGGCATTGAGTTGAGCAACTTTGTATTCAAATCAAAGTCAGTCATTACATAATCAGTTGTTCTCAACTCATTCACAATACTCAGAAAACGTTCTAGTATTGATTTC
Organism: Bidens hawaiensis; assembly: GCF_021521415.1. NCBI lineage: Eukaryota > Viridiplantae > Streptophyta > Magnoliopsida > Asterales > Asteraceae > Bidens > Bidens hawaiensis. The sequence continues at coordinate 172,110 of NW_027494377.1, forward strand.
AACATTTCTCCATCTTTATACTTGAACCTTTCCAACTGTTGCTTCAATCTTTGCTTCTTAATGTTCTTCAATTCAGTGTTCCCTTCATACATCTCAAGGATGGCATCATACATTTGTTTAGCAGTTGTGTGATGAGCCACCTTGGTCAGAATCTCCCAAGACAAACCTAGCTTAATCATAGCCAAGGCTTTGTCATCCACATTTCTCATCTTTTCTCTTATAGCAGCAGTTGCAGTAGCATTTGCACCTTCTTCAATAGTAGTTTGTGGACCATTCTTGATGGAGTTCCACATGTCAATGTCATTGTAGCATACAACTGCTTCAAAGAGTACCTTCCATTTGATAAAGTTTTCCTGTCCATACAATTTTGGTATCTTATTAGTAGACACCTCTTGTTCCTCATATCCAGACATTTTGAGAAATCAAAAATCAGTTTCTTAAAAAAAATTTTCAAAATAACCAGATCTGGAACCAGAGTGCTCAGATCTGATACGTCTGATGTGATGAGAACAAGATTTAGATATAAAGAATAAAACTTTAAATGAAACAATGAAGAGAAATCTTATCAAAATTGTAGATCTGGAAGAAAAATGAAGAACAGGGCAGCTGACGTCACAAATCAATCGAACAGTGCTCTGCTTACGTCATTCTTCTTCAAATCTTCAATCAGCAACAAACTTTCTAAAAATAGTAGTAACACGCTCTGATACCACTTGTCGGGTCCCAGCTTTTGATGAATGATTCGGATCGGATCTTAATCAATCATGTCATAACTCACACAAAATTAATCGTGTTGACAAGCGAGTTAATGACGGGTTACTATGTTTAGAAAGATGACCGTTTGTTAAAGGCGGAATCAATAACAAACATACGGTTGCAATGAATATTCAATGACAGAAGATACACACCGGATTCACTCAAAAGATTTCCATTTATATAATGTTAATCATACAAAAGGATAATCGATTAGGGTTTAGAAGGAATCCTAGGACAGCCGTCACACACAAAATATTCTCTCAATTAATGTGTCGGTCTTATCTGTATTATGTCCTCTCTCTTTTTCTGGTGGCGTGCCCTAATTATTGTATTTATAGGCCTGCCAACCTAAGACAGCTGTCATTCCTTCTAGAAACCCTATCCGATAGTACATATTCAAATTACATATTCAAAAATATACTAAGTGTAAAACAAGTCTTCCGGGTAGGCTTTTCATTAAACTTCAGTCTCCGAGTACGCAGTGTACTCGGCCTTCCTTCAGACTTGGTAAACATAGAAGTGTACTCGGAATCAGTTTCCGGGTAGACTTTACTTAAAGAGTATTTTACCAAGTAAAATATTCACCGAGTAGACTTCAATCTTCTTGGATTTATCAAACTTTGCTCGACAAATCCTTACGAGCAACCTTGTTCTTCTATGATCCTGTTCGGCTCATTGTCAGTTGAACAACTTATTGATAAGGCGTACTCGGGAGTACATACCTTACTTGAGCAGAACCTTACTCGAGATAACTTAAAGATATTCTATTAACTCATCAAGTATACTCGGACCAAAATTATTAAAGAATACCTTGCCCGGTCTTCCAATTACTTGGCTTCTTGGACTTGGTGACCATACCTTACTCGGAAGAGTAAAATACTTGGTCTTGAAGAACAATCCTGCTTGACAAAGTGAACCTTGCTCGGATATGCCAAATTAATGAACCTTACTCGGGAAATCACCAAAAAGCATACCTTACCCGGATATCCACTTAAGAAGACTATTTGAAGTAAACCTTGCCCGGAAGGCAAAATCTCGTACTCGGCTAAGTAAAAGCTTACTCGAAGGTCCAAGGTGTGCCCGGATTCAATACTTAGCAGTTTCTGAGGAGGTTGAGAAGATTCCAATCTTCCATATTCTTCGTTTAGGTCAAATCTCCTCATTTGGGTCAAATTCTTGACCCAACAATTAAAGATATAAATATTTTGACTATATTGACATAAATATGTTCATATTTTTAATCCTTATAATTTAGTAATTAGTTATTTGATTAAAGGATTGATTGATATGTTTTGCTTATCATGCTGCATTACATCGGCGGCTTTAAGGGTGTGTGATGTAGGCGTCCGGTTGAGGCATGTTTTTCTTTGGGGCACAAAATTTGATTATATATATATATATATATATATATATATATATATATATATAAAACCCTTTGCAAATTGAGAACTTTGAGAACCATTTTGGACCACTAAAAACACTTTTAAAAAAATATTTAAAAAAATCATGAAACAAAAAATAATAAAAATTTTAGAAAAGTAAAATAACCAAAATTCTTATATTTCATTCCGGTTTCATTAAAAAAAATAAAAAAAACGTCGTATTATACACATATGTATAATTTTATATAATCCTTAGTTACGTAATATACACATATGTACAGTATCATTTATCTTAAATTATACACATGTGTACAAAAAAAACATGTAAATATACATATATGTATATATTATACATATGTGTATATAATTTAGCTAAACCGAGTTTTTTTTATGAAACCGGGATGATAAAATAAGAATTTTGGTTTTTTTACTTTTTTCATTTTTGCGTTTTTTTATGTTTTATGATTTTTTTTTATTTTTGAGTTTTTTGTGGTCCAAAATGGTTCTCATAGTTCTCAATTTCAAAAAAGTTCTCTCATGATCCTGATCATATATATATATATATATATATATATATATATATATATATATATACCCGACCGTTTATAGCCCCACTATTTTTATAACACTCTAACACCTTTTAGACCCATTTTTTTTAGATTACTCAAAGACTTATAAGCAATTAAAAGTGAAAAAGACCCATTAGTTTTAATTAATGAATAAAAGTTAAATAAATAAACGAATAGGCGAGATAACAACAAAGTCGACTTTGAACACCAGTAGTCACGTTAACATCTACATAAACGAGTTTCTCGAAACTGTAGTTATTGAAATCTTGTTTACGATCCACAAAGCCCCAAGAATGGCTTAGCGGGTTGGCGATGATAACTACCGAGGACGGTATGTTAGAGAGCATAAACTGTGAAGAGTTGATTCACCAATTTGCGATCAAGACTGATACGAGAGCTTCATAAATCATCGTTTTGCTATTAGCATATTCAGTATGTCATAAATTCATTCTAATACTATGATTTTGTTAATTGTTATGTTTATTGTCATAAATTTAATCAATGTATAAAAATATGTGTTTACATTATTTTGTACGTTAAGGCTTGAAGACATATTTTTTTCAGCCCAACCAAAACATGTTAATTTTTAGTGCCGATCCTGTGCATTATCATTAACCAATACTGTCAAAAATAATAATACTTGTTAGCCTTTTCTCTTTTATATAATTTCATCTTTAAGTCTGTATTTTTTCATCTCAATTTGTATTATATTTTGGAGTAGTTTTTTTTTTTTTTTTAATATTCCGTTTGTCCATATCTTTAAAGCATGTAGTAGTAAATACGATAATCATATACAGGTGATCGGTACAGGATAATAGACACTATTCATCACATATTCATCTTTAGGATAATAGACACTATTCATCACATATTCATCTTTTTACTATAATTAGAATAAATATAATTGACATTCTTATCTTGGTTTACTCGATAATCGACATATCTATAATCTATAATTTATATAAACGAAACTTTTAAAAGTTTTCTGGTTGCTCCCTACATTCTCTAAAGCCACCAGATTATATTATTTGTAAATGGATGCTTTTCATGCATTTGACCCGAATTCACGGATATGCGTCTTACCAAACCCAGATATTTCTTAAATGGGTTATAACATCTAAATTAAAAATTAATCTCATTAAATTATTGATGTGAAAATCCAATTAGTGATATACTAATAATTATTATATGATTTTTTAAAAAGATATTATTTATAATTAAGAAACAATTTTATATTAAAAAAAAATAAACGGTTCTTGGGTTTCACCAAACCCAGATAACTTTTAAACCAAATTATAACATCTTAGTTATTTGTGAAATTCATTTTTCATCAAACTCTAAGTATATTATCAATTATTTACAATAAATAAAATTAAACTCCAAAAAAATATATAAATATTAAAAATAAATAATGTAAAACGGCACGAGGGATAAAACTAGTATAACTATATAAGAGTGTTCGAGTTAAAAATATTTTCTAAAATAGGTAAGTAATGTAGAATTTTAGATCACTGATCAAGCTTAACCAATAGCTTATAGATTATATATATGGATTGCCATGTGGCATTCAATTATGCAAATTTTGGTATGAGATACAAGGTTACCTAAAATTGTTCACTTTTGGTATTCATCATTTTCTTAACCGTTACCTTTGTATACAAATTAAAAAAGAGTTACACCATTACAAAAATATTTTGATTTTTAGTTTGACTATAATATTTGAAGAAACACAAGTACTGAATGACATGTCGAAGGGTGGTTACGAAAAGACCCATCATCTTTCCTTCTCGTAACGAGCTCACGGTGCTCTATTTTACAGGTTGAATCGATACACACTCATGGAGATCAAATATAACCATAACCTTCGGGCGAGACTATGGCCTTAACCTACTTAGGTTGAACCCGAGTTTCTTCTGTATTATACAATGAAAAGCATTCTTTTGAATGTTTGAAATGGGTGTGATTTTTTTTAAATGATGTTTTATTTTAAATTATGTTTTAGTTATTATAACATGATATTTTATTTCTAATTAAAATGTTTTCTTTCTGACACGTTTATTCCCACCTCTTATGGTATTTGCCATTTGGTGCTTCGTGATAACTTCTTACCCAAACGAGATAGTGTGTTGGCTGATGTTACCCTCCGAGTTAATGTTTTAATCCCAAATGACACTAGTATCCAAAACCCAACCATCACCCTCTCAAGTCTCAAGTACCTGAGGGATGCAACCATCACCCACTCAAACGAAACCGACCACCTCAAAACGAAAGCACAAAAAAATAAAACGAACTAAAAGAACCTCTTTTTGCATATAAGTGATGGTGATGTTATGGAGGAGACCCATGAACAACTTAGTGCCACTCAGGGAAGTATGTTTACGATGGTAGAGCTTCGTAATCACTAATCAACTTCGGCATTCGTCAAAGTGGCAACTTATACTTGTTGGGAATTTCGGTTCAAGGCCGTTATTTGGCGTGCAATGTTAAGTAACGAGATTTAAGGAGTGGATAATTATAAACAATTAAATGTGCCTAGATTTAATTGTTAGTATAATTATTATGTCCTATTATTTAGCAATTTTGGTTGTAGTCTAAACGTGATAGGTTAGATAATAAATACTCATGCTTAGGGGTTTAGAGATTGTAATTGGGTAATTGAGTTTTGTGAAGTTTCTCAATAATATAACATACGTGTTTGGGTGCTTAACCAAATTAACGTGTATGGGTTTTGAGTTTGTGTTCTATACCTGGTACCAATTCCGTTAATTGGTATCAGAGCGTTGTTAATCGACGACCTGGTAACCGACGTGAAGGTCGGACCTGTGCAATTAAAAGTCAGAGTCTCCTGTGACGTGAGGGAACTCCCACCGGCCTTCAAGACACCATCCGTGTTCTTCATCAGAGCCGCTGCAATCGAAAAACTGTGACGTGAGGTATTCCGGCGAAGCTTGTGGCGTTCGTTAAGACCTGCTGATTTCCTGTGACGTGAGGAAATTTTGGTTGGCATTCGGTAGTGAGGATTTTGGTTGATTTTTCTTGTTAAGGTATTCGTTTGGCGTTTCGTTCAAGACCTACGAAGTATAATCGGTCGAACGGTTAAATAATTTTTCCATCGACGACTTGGATTTGTTGAGGTATTTTGTAAAGTAGCACAATTATCAAGGTGGAGCACCTTTTCACGTGACTACTTTGACCAGTGGGTATATTGTAAATTGGTGCTACTGTGAAATAATTGACAGAATTATTTTTTGTCAATTTTATTTAACTTGGTGAAAGGGCACAGTAGTTAAAAGAGTCACGTGATTAATTGGTTCCAATATTGTATTGGTTTCACTTTATTGATTTTTTATCAATAAATCTAATCATACAAATATTTTGAGTCAGTGATAAGTACGGCTCAAAAGCATATTGTGATTTCAAGTTTATTGAAAGAGAATCAGCTGTGTTTCTTTGAAACCGAAAGGCGTGTTCAGATCAGATTTGGAACCGGGTTTAATCGTGTAGGTTGGAAAAATTGAACCAGTTACACCTAAGGATTTTTCAAAAACTTATAGTCGTAGAACCAAGATGGGAGACGCGAACCAAGCGAAAAAGGAGACGATCTCCGGGTCGTTTCAGTGTCCGCGTTTGATGAAAACAAACTACACGATTTGGAGTATGCATATGGAGGTTATTTTTGGGATTCATGGAGTTTGGGATGTGATTGACCCGGGCTCTAATGACGCGAAGCAAAATAACATCGCGAAGGCGCTTCTGTTCCAGTCGATTCCCGAGGAACAAATACTTCAAATCGGTAATTTTAAATTGGCAAAAGAGATGTGGGATGCCATAAAGTCAAGAAATATGGGCGCGTAACGTGTGAAGGATGCTAGACTTCATACTTTAATACGTGAATTTGACGATATGATGATGAAAGAAACTGAAACCATTGATGAGTATGCCTCGAGAATGACTACGATTTCTTCTAAAGCAGCCACACTTGGACAACCGTATGAAGAAAGGAAGCTAGTCCAGAAATTCTTCACAAGCCTGCCGAGCCGGTTTATCCAAGTTGTAGCATTCCTCGAGCAAGTGTTAGACCTTAAAACAGTCGGTTTTGAGGATGTTGTCGGGAGGTTAAAGACTTATGAGGAGCGTATCAAAGGACACGTGTTGCGTTCTGAAGAATGTAAACTTTTGTTTAATAAATCTGAATCCTCTTCAAGTTCGAAGCAGTTTTCACGCAAATCGAGTAGGGGGCGCGGGAAAGATTCGAACCGAGGACGTGGTAATGGACGTGGAGGTGGACGTGGGAGTCAAAACCGTGGTTCACAAGGAGGGTCCAACGAAGGGGATAAACAAAAGGGTAAAAAAAATTACTCGGAAGTCCAATGCTTTCGTTGTGATGAATTTGGTCACTTCGTTTCGAGGTGTCCGTTACGAAGGAAAGAAAGACAAGCACATTTGGCCGAAGCAAAAGAAAAAGACCCGTCCCTCTATATGGTGCAGTGTGTTCAAGAAAAAGTGTACTTGAATGAACAGAATGTTATACCAAAAGATTACGAGGGTGGTTCCAACGAACAAGACTTGTGGTATTTGGATAACGGTGAGAGCAACCATATGACGGGTAATTTATCTTTTTTATCTGAGTTAAATAAGCATGTTGGTGGCAAAGTTAAATTCGGAGATGGGTCTTATGTTGATATTAGCGGGAAAGGGTCGATATTGCTAGTCGGTAAAACGAGGGAGCAACAATTATTGACCGACATTTATTATATTCCTAGTTTACAAAGTAATATTATTAGTCTTGGCAAGTAGCGGAAAGTGGTTGTGATATTCGTATGAAAGACGATTACTTGTTGATGTATGATGATCAAGAAAAATTGTTGATGCGGGTTACTCGGTCCAAGAATCGTCTTTATACGATTAAATTAAAGACGGGGAAACCCTTGTGTTTACAAGCCCGGATTGATAACGAGAATTGGCTTTGGCACGCGAAACTAGGACACCTAAATTTCGAGTCTATGAAACAAATGGTGAAAAATAATATGGTCATTGGAATGCCAAAAGTTGATCAGGAAAATCAAATTTGTGACTCGTGCTTAGTCGGGAAGCAAACGAGGAAACCGTTTATGAAGTCGGCGACTTTTAGAGCAACCAAAGCGTTGGAACTAATCCATGGAGATTTATGCGGGCCCATTACTCCTAGTACCATAGCCGGAAATAGGTACGTATTCGTCTTGATTGATGATTTTTCTCGTTTCATGTGGACTTTTCTGTTGAAGGAAAAAAGTGAAGCGTTCGATACCTTCAAGCGATTTAAAGTCATGGTGGAAGCGGAAAATAGTGAGAAAATCAAGACCCGTTTCGAACTGATCGAGGGAGAAAATTTACTTATCGTGATTTCAATCGGTTCTCTGAAAACGAGGGGCCTCAACAAAACGGTGCTGTTAAAAGGCGGAACCGCACGATATTGGATATGACTTGGAGCATATTAAAAGCAAGACAAGTTCCGAATTATATGTGGGGTGAAGCGGTGAGGCATTTGACCGACTTGATTAATAAAATTCCAACTCGAGCGTTAAAAGACAAAACACCGTATGAGATGTTAAAATGAAAGAAACCAGATCTTAAATTTCTTAAAGTTTTTGGATGTGTTGCGTATTCAAAAATAGTTGCGGGAAATATTAAGAAGTTAGACGATCGTTCGACTCGTTTAGTTTATCTCGGAAGCGAGAAAGGTTCGGCGGCATATCGTTTATATAATCCATCGACTAGAAAAATTGTTGTGAGTCGAGCGGGTGACGCGGTGTTTGATGAAAAGCAAAGTTGGAATTGGGGTAAATGTCACACCCCGACTTAGGGCCTAGGTGTGTGACCACAAGTTGGTACCTATTTTGTAAATATATCAGAGTTTATGGGTTAATTTTAGCGGAAGACTTTAAGTTGAATATAATATTAATTACATTGAAAATCTACTTGGGAATTAAATACCCGAGTATTAGTTTACAAAATATAGGTTTCATATTACAAGGATTTGTTTATCAAAAACGGATTGGGCTTAACAGTTATGTTTGGATCCATACACATGCGTATTCGGTATGAGTTGATTTTATTTTCTACTTTGTATATTAACGTTTTAGAGATTACTCGATCTCATGTAGATATTGATTGACTCATTAAGACAAACACCCGTTTGTCTCATTGAGTATAAATATGTTTTGACTGATTGATTGGGCTTAACAGTTATGTTTGGATCCATACACATGCGTATTCGGTATGAGTTGATTTTATTTTCTACTTTGTATATTAACGTTTTAGAGATTACTCGATCTCATGTAGATATTGATTGACTCATTAAGACAAACACCCGTTTGTCTCATTGAGTATAAATATGTTTTGACTGATTGAAAAGGTTAACGTATTCACCTGTACCGTCGGTGTTGAAAAAACTTGACTGATTGATTGATTGATTGATTGTGAATGATATTAACCTATACATAAATAGGTTTGTATGAATGTTTTGAATGATGTTAAGCTATGATTGTAAGCTTAACCTTGAAATCGTTTATCTTTGATTGTGAATGAAAACACTTGTTTTATGTGACATTTGATATAGCATGCTTTGGCCTAATAGGTTCTAAAACGTTGATAAGTTTCTCCAGGTAAGTAAACGGGTTCCTCGGTTGATTGGGATTTATACGAATTACTTTTCCTTAGGCAAGAAACTTACTACTAGTAATATCCCCCTTCCAGTTACTACATGCCCGTCAAAATATATCTTTTGTTTAACATTACTTAATCATAAAGTAACGTTTTATGCAAACTTGATTGTGAATGATTTGTAAAATACGATCAAGGTTAAAGGCCATAGCCTCGATTGATAGTCTAAGTTATAATTCAAATAACTTAAACGTAACCCCTACCTTAACGCGGATACTTAGATTGATAATAAGAAAGAGGAAGGGTCTTGATTTAGTCGTTTATATGATCGCTACTTGATTATAACCTCGTTTCTTGCACGAACTTCGAGAAAATGGCACGTCGACTTGTTACGGCAATGGGGCACGCCTTTCGAGGTTGAGTGTGTGTAAATGGAGGTGTGTTTGGGATGAATGGAGCTCATGCCCGTCACCCCCTTTTATAGTCGATTTCAGGACCCCATCGCGGTACGCGATGGGTTCCTTGGGACCCGTCGCGTACCGCGGCGCCGCAATTTTACGCCGCCTTATGCGGTGGTGACACATGGCCTGTCACAACGTGCCACGTGTTGACACGTGGTTGGACACGTGTCCACTGACCTAGCAAGTCCATCGCGCTACGCGATGGGTTGATTATTACCCCTTCGCGTACCGCGATGAGATAAGATATTCAGAATTTGCAATTTGGTCCCTATACTTATAAAATTTAGTATTTTTAAGCTAAAACTTATAGGGTTTGAGATGCGGTGTTACATCCTCCCCATCTTTTGAATAATCTCGTCCTCGAGATTTATTGGAATAGATAGGGATATTTTCTTCATTTCAGACTCGAGTTCCCACGTATACTCAGGTCCTCATATTGAATCCCATTTGACTTTCACTTTCTTGAGTCGTTTGTGCTTGAGAAACTTAATCATGCTATCTTCTATTTGAATCGGCTTTTCTACAAACTTAAGTTTCTCGTTTACTTTAACATCTTTTAATGGCATTGCAAGAGTTTCGTCAGCTAAACACTTGCGAAGATTGGATACATGAAATACGTCATGAATGCTATTCATTTCATCGGGTAATTCTAGTCGGTAAGCAACTGGTCCAATTCTTTCGAGTATCTTGAATGGTCCGACGAATCGTGGACTCAATTTTCCTTTCTTTCCAAATCGTACTACACATTTCCAAGGCGATACTTTCAATAACACTTTGTCGCCTTCTTTGAATTCCAATGGCTTGCGGCGAACATCCGCATAGCTTTTCTGTCTATCCCTTGCTGCTTTTAATCATTCACGGATTTGTATAACTTGGTCAGTAGTTCTTTGAACAATTTCGGGTCCTGACAACTGACCATCACCTGTTTCAGACCAACATACAGGTGTTCTACATTTACGCCCATACAAAGCTTCAAATGGTGGCATTTGGATACTCGTATGATAACTGTTGTCGTACGAGAATTCCATTAGAGCAAGATGGGTATCCCAACTTCCTCCTAAATCAATAACACAGGCACGGAGCATGTCTTCTAAGGTTTGAATTGTACGTTCACTTTGGCTATCAGTTTGGGGATGGTAAGCAGTACTTAAGTTTAGTCGAGTCCCCATGGCCTTTTGAAAACTTGACCAAAATTTTGAAGTAAAACGGCTATCTCTATCGGAAATGATGGATAACGGCACACCATGTAAGGATACTATGTTTTCGACGTATAAGTGTGCTAACTTATCCATGCTGAATGTTTCTTGAATTGGAATGAAGTGGGCAGACCTGGTAAGTCTGTCTACAATAACCCAGATTGCATCATTTTGGCGAGAAGTTTTAGGTAACTTCATGATAAAATCCATAGTTATCATATCCCATTTCCAGATTGGTATTTCAGGTTGTTGTAGCAATCCTAACGGTTTTTGATGTTCGGCTTTTACTTTAGAACATGTCAGGCATTTGGCTACATGTAGAGCAATGTCTTTCTTCATACCTATCTACCAATAATCATTCCTTATATTGTGATACATCTTGTCACTTCCCGAATGCATCATGTACTTTGATTTGTGTGCTTCTTCAAGAATCTTGTTTCTCAGATTTCCGACCATTGGTACCCAAATTCTTGTACCAAGTCTAAGGATTTCGTCAGATCCTTTGGTCAATTGGTCAATTGTACCGTTTTCTTTTTCAGCTTTATTGTTTCCTTCTCTTAGTGCTAACTTCTGAGCTTCCTTTATCTGATTTGCTAAATAAATTTTGAGTTCCAATCTAAGAGCTCGGACTCTCTTTGGCTTCTCATGTTCTTTTCTACTTAAAGTGTCAGCTACAACGTTGGCCTTTCCTTCATGATATACGATCTCACAGTCATAGTCATTAAGCGTTTCCATCCAACGTCTTTGTCTCATGTTCAACTCTTTTTGATCAAATATATGCTTCAAACTTTTGTGATCAGTATATATTGTGAATTTTACACCATATAAATAGTGTCGCCATAATTTCAACGCGAAAATTATTGTGCCTAATTCAAGGTCATGTGTGATGTAATTCTTTTCATGAACTTTCAATTGTCTCGAAGCATATGCAATAACTTTCTTTTCTTGCATCAAAACACATCTCATTCCCGTGTGCGAAGCATCACAGTAAATGGTAAAGTTCTCTAATCCTTATGGCAAAGCCATGATATGTGCATTTGTTAACTTTCGTTTGAGTGTTTCAAGTGCTTCTTCTTTCTTTGGTCCCCATTCAAACTTAATTGCTTTCTTGTAAGTGATGTTAATGGAACAGCTATTCGGGAAAAATCTTGAATGAATCTTCGGTAATAACCGGCTAAGCCTAGAAAGCTTCGGACTTGGGTCGGTGTCTTTGGTTTTTCCCACTTTGTAATGGCTTCAATTTTTGCTGGGTCTTCTTGAATCCCTTTCTCATTTATAACATCAATCAATCATATATCATGCCCAGTAAAATCCCACCGACAGCAAAGCTATAAGTAGGGTCTGGGGAGGGTGGGATGTAGGCACACCGTACCTCTATCCAAAGGAATAAAGATGTGGCTTCCAGAGAGACCCTCGGCTCTAAGTACATGTGTATGAAGCAAAATAAAGGAAATCAAAGTTTAACAGTTATATAAAAACTACTACTAATTATAATAATATTAATAATAAGATCACAGTTTAACAACTATATAAAAGCTAATAATAATTATAATAATAATAATAATATATGTAAGGGAAATACCATTATGGTATGTGACCTAAATAAGTTAAGTCTAAGCCCTAAGGTATTCAATTCTCTCTAAAAATCCTTAACTTTAATTCTACTTCTCCACGAATTCCTATCCTCAACCATGTCCTCGGAGAGGTTTAGGTCTATCAAATCATGCCTAATCCTCTCATCCCAAGTCAATTTCGGTCGTCCTCTACCCCTCATCCCCTCTATAGTAATGTTTTCTACGGATCTAACAGGATTCGTCGTCTGTCTTCTCTTTACATGTCCAAACCATCTCAATCTCCACTCTCTTATCTTGTCTGCTATGTTCGCCACCCCTAATCTCTCGCGAAACACACCGTTTCTTATTCGGTCTAGCCTTGTGTGCCCACACATCCAACGTAGCATTCTCATTTCTGCTACCTCCATCTTCCGCACTTGTGCCTTCTTGATGGCCCAACAATCTGTTCCATATAGCATTGCAGGTCTAACTGCCACCCTATAGAATTTTCCCTTTAGTTTAGTCGGGAAACTCTTGTCGCACAATATACCTGTGGCTGCTTTCCATCTACACCATCCTACCTGAACTCGGTGGGTCACATCACTGTCTAATTCCCCATCGCTCTGTACAAATGATCCTAAATACTTGAACTTCGTTACCTTCGGGACCACCTGCCCTTCAATTGTGATCTGTGCGTCTTCATTGTCGTTTATCCCACCAAAATCACAGTGGAGGTACTCCGTCTTAGATCGGCTAATCTTTAAACCTTTTGTCTCTAAGGTTGTTCGCCACTCCTCAAGCCTCATGTTTAGATCTTGTTTTTTCTCAGCAAGTAACACAATATCGTCTGCGAACATCATGCACCACGGGAGAGTCCCCTGAATCGACTTTGACAACTCATCCAAGACTACTGCAAAAAGAAAACAGGCTCAACGCTGACCCCTGGTGAAGACCTACCTCTACAGGAAAGAAATCAGTATCCCCCACTGGCGCACGGACACTTGTTTCACTCCTGGTATACATATCCATAATTATCTCTATGTATTTCCTGGGCACTCTTCTTGATCATTTATAACATGATCAAGAAATTGAACTTCGGACAACCAAAATTCGCACTTAGAGAATTTGGCGTACAATTTCTCGTTTCTTAGGGTTTCAAGTATGATCTTAAGATGAACTTGATCGTCTTTGGATTTTGAGTAAACAAGAATGTCATCGATGAAGACAATAACAAACTTGTCTAAGTATGGCTTGCAAATCCGATTCATCATGTCCATGAAAGCTGCTGGAGCATTAGTGAGTCTAAAAGGCATCACAGTGAACTCATAATGTCCGTATCGGGTTCTAAATGTTGTTTTGGGTATATCTTCTTCTTGTACTTTCAATTGGTGGTAACCTGATCTAAGATCAATCTTGGAAAAACAATTCGCTCCTTGAAGCTGATCAAACAAGTCATCAATTCTTGGTAATGGATACTTGTTCTTGATCGTAACCTTGTTCAGTTACCGGTAGTCTATACACATTCTCATCGATCCGTCCTTCTTATTTACAAACAGAATTGGAGCTCCCCACGGTGATGGACTCGGTATTATGAATCCTTTCTCCAGAAGTTCATCTAACTGTTTCTTTAGCTCTTTCATTTCTGTTGGTGCTAGACGATAAGGGGATTTGGCTATTGGGGAAGTTCCTGGCATAAGGTAGATTTTAAACTCTACCTCTCTGTCTGGCGGGGCTCCTGGTAACTCTTCAGGAAATACATCTTTAAATTCGGACACGATCGGTACTTCCTCCATCTTCTTTGGTTTGGGTTCCTTGGTTACATAGGCCATGAATGTGAGGCATCCCTTACCTATACAATGTCTTGCTTTGATTTTTGAAATGATTCCTACCTTTCCTCCTTCTTTGTCTCCCGTTATGCGAAGGATTTTATTATTAGGTGTTCGAATGTCGATGGCTTTGTCGTTACATAAGATACGGGCTTGATTATACGATAACTAGTCCATACCTAGAACAACATCAAAAACTGCTAATGTCATAGGTAACAGTCGTACAGGAATGACGTGATTGGCTAAAGAAATTGTGGCATTATCTAAAGCCTCGGTTATTCTACTTATACTTCCATCAGCAGTTTCTACTTCATAATGTTTATCTAGTTTAACCAAGGGCTCATTTAATAGACTACAAATTTTATAATCTATAAAGCTTTGGTTTGCACCCGAGTCAAATAATATTCTAGCATAAACATTATTTATAGGGAACGTACCGGTGATCACGTCCGGTATTTCTGCTGCCTTTTGAGTGTCTAACATAAAGACATGAGCGTTTCCCTTCTTAACCTTAGTCTTGGTACCGCTGCCCCCTGCACCAGCCGTATTTGTCATCGGCTTCTTCTTCGAACACTCATTACTGTAATGTCCCTTTTCACCACACACAAAACATTCTACCGTTTTCCTTTTGCAATCTGTCTCTGCATGACCTAGTTTCTTACAGAAATTGCATGTCACAGTATTAGTTGATCGAAGACATCTACCAAAATGTCTCCTACCGCAAGTTTTACAAATGGGGCGACTATACACAAATACCCGTTCTCTTTTCCTTTCCGTCTTTTTCATCTTTCCACTAACACTCGCTTTTCCATCATCCTTCTTCTTCTCATCTCGGTTCCTCAACATCCCGTCCATCAAATATCCAGCCAACTCCATGGCAGATTCCGTCGAAGACGGCATATGTGAACGAACTAAATCACGGATCTCGATTGGTAATCCGTAGATATAGCGTGTTACTTTGTTGATTTCGGGAGTACTAGATGAGGCACGATTCTACAGTATTCAAGGAACTTGGTGTTATATTCCTTGAGATTGGTTCCCACAACTTTATGGTTCCAAAGTTTAGTCTGAATCTGATCCATTTCGTTTATCGGGCAGAACTTCTTTAGTATCATGGCTTTGAATGTTGCCCAATCCAAGTTGTATAAATTCATGGCTTTGAATGTTTCCCAATCCAAGTTGTATAAATTCTCTCTACCCTTGATTCCGATTAGGGTATTCCACCATTCCAATGCCTCCCCCTTGAGCATCTGGGAGGTATATTGCACTTTCTCCCTTTCCGTACACTTGCTTATTAACACAATCGATTCCATCTCCTCCAACCAGCGGAGGGTATTTATCACACCTTCACCCCATGAAATTCTTTGGGGTTGTACACCTTAAACACCTTGAAATCACAACCTTCATGTATTTTAAGTTTCTTTGTTTTATCACGAAGATCATTTTCAGCAGTGGAACTTCCATCACTTACTTCTTTCTTTTTCTCAGTTTGTTTTTCCTTTTTCTAATCTTCTTTCTTTTCCGACTCTTTCCTAGCTTCTTTCTTCGATTCTCTTTTTGAAGTAATGGATTAACTTCTGCTTTGACTTGCTCTTTTATTATAATGAGAGGCGGTTCTACTTGGGTCATTTTTCAATATTTCATAGATTGGATTCACAACTTCTTTTATTAAGTCACGGATACCAAGCACATAATTTTGAGGTATAGCTTGTATATTTTCCGCGATAACCTTTTCTTGCATGATTTCTTCGATTGTCTTTCCTTTGTTATTCACTTGAATTTCTTGATTACTATTTGCTTTAGACATGCTGTTACATGAATAAAAACAAATTTAGGGAAAGACACACCTTATATTACATTATTTATGAAGAAAGCATAACAACAAACAATGATACATCACATGATTTCTAATCCTTAATCCATTTCTTAACAAGATTTTTCATCTTGTCACATTTCTTAACTATTTTCCTTCCCATTTTCTTCTTATCCACAACCTCATTTCTCAGCTCGTCCATCACCGAGTTTGGCGGGTTCGGATATCCCGTTGGTGCAGTTGCAGCTGGAAAGAGATATGTATTTTCTTGTGGATAGAGATGCGGGTTTGCAACGTATGCATGCATTTCTTCATCGGGAATATTGGTAGTATAAAATTCCTCGATAATATTTGCCTCCCCGCAAATCTCTTTAGCTTGTTGTGAAATTGATGGTTCGGGCATAAGTATGGAGGAAAATAAGGATTCTCATTCTCCTCATCTTCTTCCTCGGGATCCTCTTCCGATTCATAAGGGTTTTTGATTGGCGTTTGGAAAGATATCTTTTCATGTGGCATAGTAACCCTCATTTTCGGTTTACGGCTTGGTTCTGCAGTAGTCGGTGGGATCTGATATTGATAATTAGACGGTGGTGATCCAAATTGCCATCTTCTTTGATAAGAGTGATAATTCATCCAACTTGATGATTCCGATTCAGTCTCTTGTTTAATCTTACTTTGTACTTCCTGTTCCTCGGAAGGATGGTAAGTTGGAACCTCAGATGGATAATATTGGGGAGTGTTGTCGGTGGTGTCGTCAGAAATCTCTAATGGCATTTGCTGACTTCCTGGGAGATACACGGGTTGGCTCCCATATGGTAGCACCGGATTGATTGGTTGATTGTGACTGAAAAAGCTAGTATAATAACTATTGCTACTTTCCATATCGGAAGGTTCGTGAATGATTATTGGTATTGATCGAATGGCTACTCGGTGTCTACGACCAAAGTAGTTAGTATAAGACATCTGCACTTTAGTTAGATTAGGGATAGGAGGATTACCAATCCTATCTTATCCCTATAATAATAATGGTTAAAGCCTAGGTACTAATGTTTAATACCTAATTCGCTGAAACCGATGGCTCTGATACCAACCTGTCACACCCCGACTTAGGGCCTAGGTGTGTAACCACAAGTTGGTACATGTTTTGTAAATATATCAGAGTTTATGGGTTAATTTTAGCAGAAGAATTTAAGTTGAATATAATATTAATTACATTGAAAATTTACTCGGGAATTAAATACCCGAGTATTAGTTTACAAAATATAGGTTTCACATTACAAGGATTTGTTTATAAAAAACGGAGCCATCTTGTACGCGCTTCTATCCTCTTTTAAGACTCCAATCCTTGTTACTGCTACTTATGCTTAATTACCTGCAATGGGTTGGAAAAATACGTCAGCTATATGTTGGTGAACACGTATGACTCAATAAAACATTTGAATGACGATTATAATACAAACATAGTTTTCTCGACAATCTCAGCAGAAGAATTTCTACTTCCGGTATATGTACCACTGCCCTACACACACAACGGTATTCTCCGAGCTACACGGCCCTGAACAGAGAACTGGTCATGACCGTTTAGCCCTTACGACCACCTGGCCTTCGACTGATTGATTGGGCTTAATAGTTATGTTTGGATCCATACACATGCGTGTTCGGTCTGATTTTTATTTTCTACTTTGTATTATAACGTTTTAGAGATTACTCGATCTCATGTAGATATTGATTGAATCGTTAAGACAAACACCAGTTTGCCTCATTGAGTATAAATATGTTTTGACTGATTGAAAAGGTTAACTTATTCACCTGTACCGTCGGTGTTGAAAAACCTTGACTGATTGATTGATTGATTGTGAATGATATTAACCTATACATAAATAGGTTTGTATGAATGTTTTGAATGATGTTAAGCTATGATTGTAAGCTTAACCTTGAAATCGTTTATCTTTGATTGTGAATGAAAACACTTGTTTTATGTGACGTTAGATATAGCATGCTTTGGCCTAATAGGTTCTAACACGTTGATAAGTTTCTCCAAGTAAGTAAACGGGTCCCTCGGTTGATTGGGATTTATAAGAATTACTTTTCCTTAGGCAAGAAACTTACTACTAGTGATATCCCCCTTCCAGTTACTACATGCCCGTAAAAATATATCTTTTGTTTAACATTACTTAATCATAAAGTAACGTTTCATGCAAACTTGATTGTGAATGATTTGTAAAATACGATCAAGGTTAAAGGCCATAGCCTCGATTGATAGTCTAAGCTATAATTCAAATAACTTAAACGTTACCCCTACCTTTACGCGGATACTTAGATTGATAATAAGAAAGAGGCAGGATATTGATTTACTCGTTTATATGATCGCTACTTGATTATAACCTCGTTTCTTGCACGAACTTCGAGAAAATGGCACGTCGGCTTGTTACGGCAATGGGGCACGCCTTTCGAGGTTGAGTGTGTGTAAATGGAGGTGTGTTTGGGATGAATGGAGCTCATGCCCGTCACCCCCTTTTATAGGCGATTTCAGGACCCCATCGCGGTACGCGAAGGGTTCCTTGGGACCCGTCGCGTACCGCGGCGCCGCAATTTTACGCCGCCTTATGCGGTGGTGACACGTGGCCTGTCAGAACGTGCCACGTGGTTGGACACGTGTCCACTGACTCAACAAGTCCATCGCGCTACGCGATGGGTTGATTATTACCCCGTCGCGTACCGCGATGAGATAAGATTTTCAGAATTTGCAATTTAGTCCCTATACTTATAAAAGTTAGTATTGTTATGCTAAAACTTATAGGGTTTGAGACGCGATGTTACAGTAAAAGTACCGAAACAATCGATGAGGAGGATCGAGCATCTGGCATCTTTTGGGTTAACTTTGGTGATGAAATTGACACCGGAGAAGGAACCGTTAATACTGAAAACATCGGGTCGAGCCCTGAGTTAAACTCTACGAGTTCAAGTGGTGACGAGGGTGAAGAAGACGACGAAGAACCGATAGTCGAAAATGCTCCAACAAGCCCGGCTGGTACAAGCAACATGGTTACACCTGAGCCTGCTGTTCGGAGATCTTCTCGAGCCACGGTTACCCCGGTACATTTTAACGATTATGTCTTGAATTCGAGTATGATTGATGAAGATATTTTATTTCTTGTTGATGATGAACCAGTATGTTTTGATGATGCAAAATCGAAACCGGAGTGGGTGAAAGCAATGCGTATCGAGATTGACTCGATAAATAAAAATAACACGCGGACGTTGACCGTGTTAACACGTGGTGCAAAGGCGATTGGTTTAAAGTGGGTTTTCAAGGTTAAAAGAAACGCGGATGGCTCGCTTAATAAACACAAGGCGAGACTCGTGGCAAAGGGTTATGTTCAGCAACCCGGAGTCGATTTTGACGAGGTTTTCGCACCGGTGGCTAGACTCGAAATGGTTCGTTTTTTATTATCTCTCGCAGCGAATGGAGGTTGGGAATTGCATCACCTTGATGTTAAATCCGCGTTCCTACATGGCGAGTTAAAAGAAGAAGTTTTTGTTACTCAACCGCTTGGTTTTGTTAAAAAGGGTGAAGAGGACAAAGTATACAAATTATCCAAAGCGTTGTACGGCTTAAGGCAAGCTCCTAGGGTGTGGAATACAAAGTTGAACGGTATTTTGTTAAATATGAAGTTTCACCGGTGAATAGAAGAACAAGCGGTATACCGAAAGAAAATTGGAACCGATCTTTTAATAATCGGTGTGTACGTTGACGACTTAATCGTGACGGGTTCCAATTTAAACTTAATAATGGAGTTTAAGCGCGATATGGCTTTAAACTTTGAGATGTCGGATTTGGGAAAGCTAACTTATTATCTCGGAATTGAAGTTTCACAAAGCAAGGATGAGATAAAATTAAGCAAGAAGCGTATGCGAAGAAAATTCTAGCTGAAGCGGGGATGGAGATTTGCAATCCTGCTCAAATTCCATTGGATCCGAGTATAAAAGTTCCAAATTTGAAGACGAAGAAGATTTTGATGCTACGAGATATCGAAAGATTGTCGGGTGTCTCCGGTACCTTTTACAAACTCGTCCCGACTTGGCGTATTCGGTCGGAGTCGTAAGCCGGTACATGCAAAGCCCGAAGCAATCTCATGCAACTCTTATAAAGAAAATTCTTCGTTATATTCAAGGTACTCTCAGTTTTGGTATTTCTTACACTCGTGGGAAAAACGTGTTACTTGGTTATAGTGATAGTAGCCATAACATTGACCAAGACGATGGTAAAAGCACTACGGGGCACGTGTTTTATCTTGGGTCTTCACCAATTACTTGGTATTCTCATAAACAGTGTACGGTTGCACTCTCATCGTGTGAAGCAGAGTGCATGGCGGCAAGCGCAGCCGCGTGTCAGGCGGTTTGGCTAAGAGACTTGATAAGTGAGTTATTCAACAAGGAAATTCAAGCAGTGGTGTTACGTATTGATAATACATCAGCGATAGCTCTCGTGAAGAATCCGGTTTTCCATGGAAGGACCAAACACATATATCTCGGTTTTACTACATTCGAGAATGTGTTGATCGTGAAGAAGTGAGTGTCGAGCATGTTAGTGGTGTTAAGCAATGTGCCGATATCTTGACGAAGGATCTTGGGAGACTCAAATTCAAGGAGATGCGTGAATTACTTGGAGTTGAAGACTTGTCGGTTTCGAGTTCGAAATTCCGGGGGTGATTGTTGGGAATTTCAGTTCAAGGCCGTTACTTGGCGTGCAAGGTTAAGTAACGAGATTTAAGGAGTGGATAATTATAAACATTTAAATGTGCCTAGATTTAATTGTTAATATAATTATTATGTCCTATTATTTAGCAATCCTAGTTGTAGTCTAAACGTGATAGGTTAGATTATAAATACCCATGCTTTGGGGTTTAGAGATTGTAATTGGGTAATTGAGTTTTGTGAAGTTTCTCAATAATAAACATACATGTTTGGGTGCTTAGCCAAATTAACGTGTCTAGGTTTTGAGTTCGTGTTCAATACCTGGTACGAATTCCATTAATACTGCCATCAAATGACAAAAAAGGATCTAAACGGTCCAAAATGTGGTATAGTGCAAACGAACCAAATTCCTCTCAAGCTGCGTCGGATGCTCGCTCTCATAATATAAACTTAAAGGCTTAAAGCGATTATGATGACGAGCTAGATCTTGATTAACCGATAGAACCAACTCACCCGACCGGTAGAGATAAAAGCAAGAAGGTGACGAAGTAAGTTCTTGAAGTGATTTACATGAAGAAAGATAAATTAATTAGATTAGACTTGTGTGATGTAACAACACAGGGGTAAACGAAGTAAGATTTTGAAGTGATTTGAAAGGCATGGGGCACATATATCATTACTGCTGTAGGGCTATGTGCTATGTGCTAACTTAACACCACACCACACCACATCACAACCATATGTTGTGTTAAATGTGTGTCACCATATCTTGTAACCATTGAAATACTGATATTTATGGTTCAATTGGTTTATTTTAAATAAAAATAAGAGTAATAGTTGTCTACTCATTTAAAATTGTCGTCTGAGCATCTCGTCACTATATATGGCATTCTCAATAAAGTAGTCACGACTCACGTATTAAACGCCGACCGTATGCATGCGGGTTCAAGGCTTCTTTTCAAAAGCAACTCTTCTTATTTTTGGACGCAAACTTTCAGCTTCACCATTATATATAAACTTGGATTCCAATGTCTACAATTTAGTTTGAGATTAAAACAAAAAAAAGTTCCAGAACCGTATGATGATATTGAAGAATCAGTGTTTTAATTTTTTCAAATATATAAAGAATTTCAGAAAGATTGGAGTGTAAAATATATAGTCTAGAGTGATATAATTTGTATGAGGATAAATTAATATTTTTTTGACGGGTACCCCTAACGCCTGTAAATGGTATCGGGGCCCTTTACTATTTTGAGAACGTGTCTTGACCTTTTTAATAAATATAACTTAAGTTAGTGGTCCTAACAAAACAGTTAAACAGCAACATTAACCATAATGCCGATTGCCGACTGCCCAGCTCGATTTTTCTTCGTCACCGACATCCACGTGTCGGACATCAGCCAACAGCCTTCAAAAGATCTCCTGCTACACTGTAAAACTGTTTATAATATATTTGAAATTACACTTAAAACTGTAAAACTAAATGAAGTTTGGTTAAATTGTTTATTTACTATGAAGCTTGTAAAGTCAAGTCTGCTGTTTACGCAACCATATTAAAAGAAACCGGATTAGGTTTAAAACCGGTTTGGGGGGCAATAACCCGATCATACCGGTTTGGATCGGGTTAAAAACATGTTAGGACAAAAAACAACTGGTATTTTGGCATGTTTGTCTAATCAAGTCAGGTCCAAGTGTCCAAACCAGTTTGAGGGAATTAACAAGACTACGGACCGACGGGCCAGGTCTTGAACCAAACCGATTTGGGCCAAACCGATTTGAGTTGCTACTGGGTCTGGTTGGAAATCGGTTCATCATTCCTAAACCAGTTTTTTTACATGTCTAGGTTTGGAGGGCTTAGGGTTCACACACACACAATCTTTCCATTCTTCTTAACCAATTCAGGTTCGTGAAACCAAATTTCCATGGAGATTTCCTATGTATGAGTTTTGTTATATATATGTATTGAGTGTTAGGGGTGTTTATGAAAAAGTACCCGATTTATGCCCTAACACACTTATATCGGTTTAATGTTATTTTATAATCATTTGTGTGTTTTTACGTGATCCAGCTTTGACAAATCCATGGATATTACCCTTATTCAAAATTTTGTATATATGCATTGGTCGATGACTTCTCCCTGAGCAATGACACCGCCAAGCCGCGAAGTCGGGTTGCTCGCAGAACTTTATGCACACATGAACACGGGGTTCACGTGTTACCATACCCATGGGCGGTGGGCCATGGCCTAAGCGAAGTAAACACCCCCTTTTTAGACAATCTCTTTAGCATCACATATGAAGAGAAAAGTCCACACTATTCAATCTTCTCATTACTTCCACAAGGACCACAACTACTCCTACCGACAACCTACTCCCATGTTGCAGCCCATTCACATATAAACACCTTGATATGTACAATCAAGTTTTTTAAATGCATATGAAATTCTTATAACATTTTATAATAATAAGAAACCGATATGTTTTAATCTTAATAAATAAAATTTCAAAATAAACGATAATTGTGAATTTAGTTAACAGAAACATTTGAGGTGTGCATGTTATTATAACTTGGTTAGTAAGCCGAGTTAACACAATTAGTTAAGATTTCTATCGCAAAGCACTTGTTAAGAGGACTGCTTGTTTGTGTTTTTGATACAAACAAAACTTTTCAATTCGAGTTCTTCGTTAAATAAATACTTTTAGTTATAAAGACTATGTGTATGAAGATGTCATACTTGAATCAACAAATATTTTCACCAAAGAGAAGAAAAAATGTATGCAATATTCATTCATTTTGTTGGTACAATATACATATATGCAAAAGTCATCAATAAGATTTCCAATAAGTATTTGAAGAGGCATGATAATTGATACGAAATCGTTGGGTCGAATATAACCGGATGACTCTGAATAAAGGATTTGGATCGTGACAAGTTCACCCACGATCCTCGCCTATGTGGCAGATGGTGTGGATGGTATGTGCAAGTGATCACTAATCTATTTAGATGAAGAACTCTGGCCGAAACTTTATGATCTATTGGGAGAAGAGGAGAAGGGAGGGGGGGGGGGGGGCGTCTTCTACTTGACAATGACATGTAACATCACATAGTATATATACTAGTGAAATCACACAACTCAACTCGTACATTCTCTCAATAATTCCTGTTAGATACTTCTTTCTAGTAATTATGTAAATATTTATTTTTACATCGGAGGGTGGTCACTGGAAGATTTTCATCATTGTGTTGACGCTAAAAGCGTTTCTGTTTTGTAGATTTGGTTAACCGAATACTCAAATATTAGTGCTTGAAAGTGCTCTCTTTTGGAATTCCGTACCACTTGGCTCGATAATGATTTGGCTTTTACTTCTTCAGTAGCATCATACGTGTTTCCAAACAAGCCAATCACATTGTTGTTCTTTCTTAAGCATCATAGAAGAAATCAATCAATCGGTACTGGTGACAACTACTTAACATCCATCAAAAATTTGATGCCAAAACTATCAACTTCTAAATTAAAAGACGAGAGTGTTTGTTTCTGAAAATAAATAAAATAAACTCATTTATATTCGAAGTATTACTACTCGAACGTCTAAAAAAGAGACGATCATGTGAATTATGAAAAATTAAACAAGTATTTAGTTAATTAAACGAATTTATAAGAAATTTCAAACAGATTCGGTTTTATGTCATACGGATATAAATCATGAAATTAATATAGTATAATATTCATAAAATATTATTGTCTAACACATCTCGTTTGATAGTAAACTAAATATTCACATAACAAATTACTACCAATATTATCTATAATATATATAAATGAAAACTTTAAAATCCTACGTGTCGTGATGTAATCGCTCCCTTTTTTTTTAGAGTCACCAGATTTGCTTGATTTTTAAGTTGTGGTTTCTCATGCATTTTACGCGAATTCACGGGTATGGGTCTTATCAATCTCAGATATTTCTTAAACGGGTTATAACATCTCATTAAATTAAAAACTAATCTCACCATCAAACCCAGATATTTCTTAAACGGGTTATAACATCTCATTAAATTAAAAACTAATCTTACCAAATATTTGATATAAAAATCCTATAAAGTAGAGATATACTAAAAAATAATATCTGATTTATTTAAAAAAAGATATATATTATTTATAAATAAAAAACCAATTTTATCGTTGAAGGGCTTGGATGAGAAAAAATGTTGTCACGTAGGCGATACATAGGCACACTTTTTCTCACCCATAAATATCCAAAAGACGTATAATATGAGGGGCTTGGTTGTGGGCTTGATTGATAATTGGATAATAATAATTATTTATTTATGTTGTTTAAATATTAACAATACTCTCCATCAACCTGTGTCCGCTTTTATGGCCCATGGTCGAAAAAACAATCGAACATGGACTAACCGAAATTCTTCTACCCCACTCCTTCCAACACAACAAAATACCAACCCATCAACAAGTGGCCCTCGTCCCATCCTTGGTAAATGTCAATGGTGCCATGTTAAAGGACACACCCTAACGAACTGCCTGGTGTTCAAGAAACTAATGCCTCATGTTATTGTTCCTCCATTCTCGCAATACACCTACTAAAACTACTCCACAAGTAGACATGATGGCCTCCCATGCAAGACTACATTAAATGGCTCATGGATAGTGGTGTCTTTCATCACGTCACTAATTATCTAAATGCCTTGTCCAACCATGCTCCTTATGATGGTACCGAGGAACTCATAATCGGTGATGGTTCGCCTCTTAAAATTACTCATATTGGTTCACTCGTTAGACACACACAAACCACTACTCTTATACTAAAAGACGTTCTTTGCGTTCCTACAATGTCGAAATATTATCTCCATATCTCGTTTATGTAATGATAACTGTATTTTAATCCAGTTTTTTAAATCCGCTTTTCTTATCAAGGATCCAACTTCGAATCTCCTACCCCTTAAAGGCTAAGCTAGCCATGAAATTTATGAACTCTGTTCAATTTCCAATTAACATCCGTCTACATTCACGATCCAAAAGACTACCTCCAAGTTCTGGCATCATAGATTGGGCCACCTCAACACTACGATTCTCAAACTTTTGTCTTCCTTTGTTACTTGTATTTTACATTCGAATAGACCTTGTAACTCTTGCCACATAAACAAGAGTTATAAATTACCATTACATAAATCTACACTAACTTCTAATGCTCCATTACAATTAATTTTTTCGAACATTTGGACCTCCCCCATCACTTCCATGGATGGTTACAAATATTATATAATTTTTGTGAATCATTTTACAAAATATATATGGTTATAAAATCCAATTCCTTATTCGTTTTTATTTGTTTTCAAAATCTAGTTGAGAATTATTTTCAAACTACCATTAAACAATTGTTTTTCGACAATGGCGGTGAATACATTAAACTTGCTTCCCACTTACAATCTCATGGAATTTTCATCTTACTTCACCACCTCACACACCCGAACATAATGGATATGTCGAACGTCGACATCGTCATCTTGTTGAAACCGACTTATCCCTCATCACACATGAAAAATTACCCATGACATATTGGCCTTTTGCACTAGCCGTAGCTACTTACCTTATCAATCGCTTGCCTGCCCCCACCCTAAAAAATACCTCTCCATATCACAAATTATTCTACAAACAACCAAACTACGAAAAATTAAGAAGTTTTGGTTGCCTTTGTTATCCATGATTAAAACCATATTCTCTTCACAAGTTACACCTAAAATACAAACCGTGCATCTTTATCAGTTATTCTCCAAGTCAAAGTGCCTACTACACACTTGATCCCATCTCCAATAAAGTCCACACTTCCAGACATGTCATATTTATTGAAAATGAATTTCCATATCAAACTCTAACCACTACAATTGTCCCATCTCCTAACCCAATGGATTGGTTACCCATAACCATTCCTATTGTATCTAACACTACACAATCAAGCTCTCATTCCAGCTCAACTAGAGATGATCAACAAAACCGGTTCCTGGAACCGAACCGGTGGACCCGAACCGACCCGAACCGGTTCCTACCCGTTTTTTGTGGAACCGGACCCTATCTGATTCAACCCGATGATCCGTGACCGGTTCTTGCATTTCTGAGTGGGGGCGGGTAGGAACCGGAACCGAACCGGAACCGGTTCTGGAACCGGAACCGGTTCTGGAACCGGAACCGGTTCCTAACCGTTTTTTTGGCCGTTTTTTGACCGTTGGGATCAAAAATAGCCGTTTTTTGACCGGTTACGGTACAGGAACCGGGTTAGGAATCGGTAAGACTCGGTTAGATAGGTTAGGGGTCCGAGGGTGGGAGAACCGGTTCGGTTCCCTAACCGGTTCGAGCCTGGAACCGGTTTAAAAGGTGGTTTTGAATATAGGAACCGGTTAGGAACCGGTTCCGGTTCCTAGTCCCAAACCGTTTTGAACATCTCTAAGCTCAACTAATACCTCCCCACCAACTTCCGCCCACACCAGCCCACATATCTCTTCACCCCCACAATCCACTCCGGCCGAAAACTGAAGCCCAAATTCAAATAGCACCACTTAACCCTCTAGCCCATTTTCAAATTCAAATAACCAGCCAACTCCTAACATTAAATCACTGAACAACTATCTTCATCAACCCAACAATCCAACTCTGATCACACTTCTAGTAACTCTTCATCAGCCCAACTCCCCACAACTCAAAATACAAACTTTCCACCTAAACCCACTGATAAAAAAACGTGTACGAAAACCAAATCCAAAATACCATAATCCTTCTTTCAGTTATACACGGCCATTAATGGTTCAATTACCGAGTCGTCCACTATAACCCAAGCCTTGAAACACCCCCTTTGGCGAAGTTCCATGACTAAAGAATACGAGGCCTTAATAAAAAATAACACTTGGACACTTGTTCCTCCAAATCATGTTTCCAACTTGGTTGGAGCAAAATGGTTCTTCCGCGCCAAATATAAACCCGATGGTTCCGTTAAACGTCTCAAAGCTCGCCTTATAGCCAAAGGTTTTCACCAATGCTCGGGTATTGACTACACTGAAACCTTTAGTCTGGTCGTTAAACCCGTAACTCTTCTTCTTGTTCTTTCCTTAACCGTCTCTAACAATTGGTCCATTCGTCAACTTGATGTTAATAATTCCTTTTTGTAAGGCACATTAATTGAAAATGTTTATATGGTCCAACCACCTGGTTGTATTAATCCCGCATTTCCATCTCATATATGCAAACTAAATAACGATATATATGGTCTTCGACAAGCCTCTCGTTCTTGGTACGAGGAATTAAAATCTCATCTCAATCAAATGGTTTCCACCCCACCAACTCGGATCCATTACTATTTATCCGACCCTTAGATTCATCTTCCATCTACATCCTAGTCTTTGTTGATGATATTATCATCACTGGACCAAATTCTAAACTCAATGACTCATTTATCTCCTCTCTTTCACACAAAGTTTCACTAAAAGATCTTGGAACCCTTTCTTATCTCTTCTCTTTCACACCCTCATGGCATGCTATTGTCTCAAACTAAATACATGTATGACATCATTAACAAGCTAACATGAGTGATTGCAAGCTGATGACCACACCCATTACATGTTGTGAACCTATCACACTCCATGGTGGCACACCCATTACAACACCGATGGAATATCGAGCTCCTGTTGTGGCTCTACAATGCCTATCTCTTACACGGCCCAACATGGCATTCACGGTAAATAAATTGTCAAAATTTATGCATGTTCCAACCACTATTCATTGGAATTCCCTCAAAAGCCTCCTTAAATATCTACACGGGTCAATAAACAAAGGTATTTTACTCCGCTACAAATCACCATTACAATTGCATGCTTTCACCGATGCAGATTGGGCCGGAGAATAAGATAGCTATCGAAGTACAACAGGTTATATTGTCTACTTAGGTTCAAACCCAATTGCATGGAGCTCCAAAAAGCAACCAACCATAGCCCGATCCTCCATCAAAGCCAAATTTCGGGTGGTCGCATCCACGACCACTGAAATCCTATGGCTAAAAGCTCTCCTGCATGAACTTGGTTTCACATCGACTACCACCCCCACAATTATTTGTGACGATTTAAGTGCTACCCAATATTCCGCCAATCCCATCTTCCATTCCCATATGAAACACCTTGCCCTTGACTTCAACTTTGTCCGTGAAAAAGTACATGATCAATCCATCCGTGTCACTCACATTGCGGGAGACGACCAACTAGCTGACACACTTACTAAACCAACTCCACGTTCACGGTTCCATTATCTCATGACCAAGATTGGGCTCACTAAACGACCGCCCATCTTGCGGGGGGGCATATCAACATCAATAATTACGATAATAG
This sequence comes from Bidens hawaiensis, assembly GCF_021521415.1. Lineage (NCBI taxonomy): Eukaryota > Viridiplantae > Streptophyta > Magnoliopsida > Asterales > Asteraceae > Bidens > Bidens hawaiensis. Next base: position 201,389 of record NW_027494377.1, read on the forward strand.
AAAAGATCCATACAATATTATGGGTTATCTCGATGCATATATTATGCCAAATATCGTGTCTCTATTTTCAGCATATGTTTATATTAATTGTAAACGTAATTTATTCCTTGATTTTAGCTTATGTAATTGTTATATATTGTAACTCTTGAAGTTAATAGAATTATCTTTTCCAATCATTCAAATCTTCTTATTCTAAGATTTAATATTTCTTCTTTTGTTGTTAGGCTGGATCTCTAACAGTTGGTATGTTATCTTGCAAAAATAATCACCTATGGTAGGGATTATGGTGACCAGCTTGCATCGAGACTAACCATCAGTATGCAAATCCTTTCTTGGCAATAAGCCGGCTAAAGAGCTTGGTAAAAGTTAGCCCTACAATCAACAATACTAACGGTGTGAGATCTAAAACAATTTTCATAATGTAATTTAATCTATCACATTGTTATACTTTTTAATTACATAATATCAAGCCAGTCTGAGTGAAAAGAATATTTTAAAATTCACAAATTTGGTGGTAAAAATTTAAATTAGTGGCATAAAAGCTAAAAGTCATTAAAAATGTGTGCCACTAAATGACATTTTTCTTGTAGTGTATCTTTTTATTATAACCTTACTCCTCAATATAGCAACCAAAACATTATATTAGTTACCGGATGAACGTTTTACTGAATCTTCATGGACATTATTTAACGAATGTGACATCTGCCCGTGTTCGTCTGTTAAGCTTACCGAACGGAACTTTTTTGTTTATGTCTGGTTCGTTATTAAATGGACGAACATCAACGAACTTTCCACCGAACGAACGGCCGGACACGGGGTTTGCTTACAGCACAAGTTTGTTTAATTTTTTGTTCATGTCTGGTTCGTTATTACATGGACAAACATCAACAAACTTTCCACCGAACGAACGGCCGGACACGGGGTTTGCTTACAGCACAAGTCTTTTTAATTAACATTGCGTTTTTTGTATTTACTTATTAAAAAGCCTAGCTAGTTTCAAATTTAGGTTGGATAGAACTTCCTAATACTTATTTTTAGAATGTCATTTTCTTTCAAGCTTTATCGACCTTTTATTCAAAATCATTCTCTTCTTAGACTTCTAATTAAATAAATTTCTAATTCTGTAAGTTATATGTATCTTTTTCCCTTCTATAGTTCAATTAGCACAACTTTTATAATTTTTGTGCAATTATATTACTGCTCGTTCTGACTCGAAACCTGTTCCGACTGTTTCCGACATGAACCCATTCAGATCCGGATGTATTTTGACACAGACGATTCCCATCCGAACCAAAACAATCATTTTTAAATTTGACATGTTTATAATAACCCATTATGACACGTAAACTGAGGGGTTGTTTGGTAAACCACTTAATTGAGCCATTCAGACAAATACATACATCTGATTCGCTCAGACAAACCACTTAAGAGCTATTCAGACTGTTTGGCTCTTCTAAATGATACATCTGAATTAGATTCTAAACATCTGATTCGGTAAGTGATAAAATGTAGCTGAATGAGATCTGAATGAAATAAGGACCAAAATACCCTAACGTTCCTTCTCCTTATCAACCAACAGCGCTTCCTCCTTCTAATCCCAAATCGCGAATATGCTACTTTGCTAGCGAGGTAATCAGCCCTTCAAACACATCTTCGACCCTGGTAATTTTTAATGCAATAGTAATTTGTGATTTCCAAAATTGATGAACCATTTGGTTCGTTCTTTGTTCTCCTATCTGCTATGCTTGTATATTGTTTGTGAGTTTTTAGTTTATAGAATTGATTAATCGGATTGATATGATTATGTTAGAGATTAGGGCTTCAATTCTATTTTTCATCAAAATGAAATAAAGTGGGACTGACCATGTATATTGTGTTTGTTTTTATATTAAGGGGTCGGTTTGGTTCCGCGATTTGTTTTTATAATATCAAGGTGTCGGTTTGGTTCTGCGATTTGGTCTGATGCACTTTATACCTGATTTGAAACCTAGAGTTTTATGTCCTTCCAAATATATATATATATATATATATATATATATATATATATATATATATATATATATTAATTCAAAAGTTATGATTACTCACATAATGTTACTGCGTGTTTCTCTTATTGTTTTTTGATTAAAACAAACAGAGATGCATGTTGAGGCATACTCGTAACAAATACGGCTGCACCGGCGTTCTTCGTTCTTAATTTTCAAAATTCATCAATGGAGAAGCATGACACATTCAGAAATTGAAGGTAAACACCAACATCCCAAAAAGTATATTTATGTTCGATTAAAATTTTAGGTTCGCATATAAGCTGGGTTGTTCATGTTTCTCTGTATAATAGTTCACGCTAAGTGGAGCTAACAAGAAGGAATAATAGGTCATACCTGCTGGCAGTTTCCTATCACACGTATATCAGTACCAAAAAAGGTATTACTCATTTTTCTATCTTATTATTCTTTTTCTTTTAACTTATTACGGTTTAGTTTATGATGGTTGCATGTTTGATGATTGGAATTCACTCCAATTGTTGGAGAGTGTGAGTTTCTCACCATGTACTTATTATGGTTTAGTTGGTCGGTTTGTGTTTTTCTGAAAGAAGACGTGTTGTTTGACTTATGTATTTGTCTAATGTGTCTGTTATTCTAATATAGGTTGTCTACGTCTGCCTTTTGATTTGTGTTTGTTACGTGTATTTCTCTCAGGGCCATCCAGTCAAATTGCTGGTCAACTGTGAAGTTCTTTTGCGAGCTGTTCACCTGCTCAGGTAATTAGGTTATGTTAGCAAACTTTATTATTAATATATTTAACTATTTTAAAAAAGTATATAGTTTTGATGAACAGGTTATATAACTGTTTCGTATACATAACCCATTTAGCACGATTAGTTAACCGTGTCAACTTGTTTATCACCCCTGCCCGTTTAACTCAAATCCCAACCGGCTTAACTTTGTGTTGTGTTAACGGGTACTGTCAAAAATTGACAGCCCTATATAAAATGTATTTATATATAAAGATCGCATGTAGACACTTGAAATCGGTTTACAGATGAAGGTGAAGCACGTACTTTGCTTAAATTATGTCTGTCATATATGAAACCCGTTTGTGTCAACCACATTAGTTGATACAACCTACAAAATCACATAAATTCTACATTAACAATATATATATTCATATTTGGAGCAATAAATATTCATATTAGCTTGGTTAACTTACCATAACTAATATAATATTGTTATGAGGAGTTATGAACCAAATTGTATTGTTATTTGTTGGTGTAGCGTCTTTAATCATAAAAGTGGTAATTCCTAGTTGAGTTGTGGTTTTAATGAAGCCTATATAAGTGTAAACTGGAGTATGAATATTGATGTCACGTATAAAACTGCGTTTTGAATTGAATTTGAAAACAAAAACAAAGCTGATGTGCAGCTAATCTCGTTACTGGTCTGTCTTTAAAATTTTGTATAAAATCGTAAAAAAATCAAATAAGTGTGTATCTTATATGGCTAATCTTTCATGGTGATAATGTGTAGGTAATTTATGAAAGTGTTCGAGTCATGCATACAAACGAAGCGACTATAGGTAAAGTTTTGAATGCGAGTGGCAAGACTATCAAGTCTTTTAAGATTGGGCGTTGCACAAGTATGAAGACATCGTTCGGGTTGCAAGAATGAAGACGTCGGTTTAGTTATTATAAATGTTCATTTTTAAACATTTATATTTGTGGTACTCTGAATTTTTGTATCTTTGAAACTTTTATGTACATTGTTTTCATTTTTACGTATATATATTTGCGTATATATTGGGTTTCAATGGGAAAAAAAGTATTTTGGTAATTCGTTGAGTTCTGTACAAATAGTTTAGAGGGGTAAAATAGTCATTCTGCATAGTCATTCAGAGATCCAACCAAACAACACTTTACTGGTTCAGCACTTATTGGCTCAGAGCCTCTTAATCATTCGGACCTCTTAATCATTCAACACTTACTAAACAACCCCCTGAGTCTGTCCAACCCAACCTGTTTGCCAGTCTAAAAAGCATTGTATTAATACAATTTATAGATTATGTTGCAGAAGAATTGTGTGCAATAAAAATTATTTAAATTGATATTCAATCTTTTCTTACATTAAAAAAAAGGCGAAAATTAAAATCATCATTTATTCGTACAAATAACAATATCAAACATGCTTCTCAATCACTAGTCACACATTCACACGGACACTTTATTTTCAATATTCGTCTCAATCATCAATCATTTGTACGATTTTATTTTCAATCTTCAAATAATAATATGATTTTACTTGGAACTTAAAGATTCACACTCGTTCACCGTGGTATTAGCCACATCCTTTATTACCTCCCAAGCACTAGTCACATGTCGTTCTTCTGTGAGTGTGCTTCCCACCGCGAACCTCAACATATAAGTCCCATCAACCACGGTGTGTGTGAGGTAAACTCTCCCCGTCGAGTTGACTTGCTCGAGCAGCTTTTTGTTTAGCAACTCAGTATACTCCGAGTCAAACCCGTTGAACTGTTTTAGCCGAAAACAAACCAAGGAAAACCGACATGGTATGACAACCTCAAACTTCTCATCCGACTTCACAAGGCGTTCAAACGTTATCGCCATTCGGACATCCGACCGAATATGCTTTTGTAAATTTTCAACACCGTAGCTACGTAGGATGAACCATAAACGTATAGACTTGAACCTTCGGCACACCCCAATTTGCCAATCCTTGTAACTTGGCACCACCGAGTCCGACTCACTATGCTTGTTTCTTAAGTACTCAGGATTCATACTCAATGAGTCAACAATCAAATTAGGGTTTTTCACCCATACACAACAACACTCAGCATAACTGAGTAGCCACTTATGGGGACTCAAACTCAGTGAGTCAACTTTCTCAATTCCATCAAGATAATGTCTATACTCCGGACATATACATGCGTTTCCACATGAACCCACATGTCACACTTATTCGCCACATCAGCAAGGGCATCAATGGGGTCCACCGCAGTCGTGGAGGTGGTCCCAATTGTAAGACAGAGAAAAAACGGGACCAACCCTTGTTCCACGTCAGCATCAATGACTTTTTGAAGGGTTTCAGGATCAAGAGAATACTGATTCTCTATTCGTGTTGGTAATGACCGAATATTCTTCGGATGAATACCAGCTACCTTGCATACTTTCTTGAACATAGCATGAGTTTGATCTGACCCATACACGACTAACTTTCCAATATGTTCGATTCCAATATTATTAAGCACACGATCACGAGCTGCAACTAGGGTGCACAAAGTCGACTCGCTTGTGGTGGACTGCAAAACCCCACCACCCGAACCCGAAAACATGAAGCTTTTCGGGAGATGAAGCATAACCGCGAGCCAATCCATCACCACCATCTCGAGCTCGGTCGCAGCCGGTGAACCAACCCAACTGAACGCGACCGCATTAAAGCCAGTGCACAAAAGTTCACCAATGAATGCGGCCGAGCTCACGGAAACCGAAAAGTATGCAAAAAAGTTTGGGCTTATCCAATGTGTCATGCCAGGGATAATATCGTTTTGGACATCTTTTAGGATCGTGTCAAATGATTCGGGTGTGTCGGGTGGGGTCTTGGGCAAACGGTTTTTGAGGTAACCGGGTTGAACTTGGCTAAGAACCGGGTAGTTTTCGATATTTTTGTAGTAATCGGCTATGAAATCGACCGCTTTGTGGGCATTGGCACGAAATTCTTCGGGGTTGAGGGGGTTGAAGTCTTTGGAATCGGACAGTTGTGGGAATGCGATAAATTCGGAACCAGGGCTTCCCATTTTGTGGGTTTGAAATGAAGTGTTTGGAATTGGCGAATTGGGATGGAGAAGTGGTGATGTATTTATAAGTGGAAGGTTACATCGATGGTACTATGTGGTAAGTGTATGTCTAAAACGTTAGGTGAGTATTGAATGCCGTATTTAGAACTCGTGTTTTTTATGGGCTTTTGAGTTTTGATCACTTGGGGCGTGGGGCTAACCTTGTATGTTAATCACATATGGTATTGTTGCCACTAGAAAGGATGATTAAGGGGGAGATTTAGGTGTGTAAAAAGGGTGGTACGAAGTGTAAGAATGGTTGGCAGGTTTTATCTTTAATTGGATTTTGGAATGACGATTTACCCTTAATCCAAGGTGGTAGTGGCCATTAACTGCAAATCATATTTTTCTTAGACATTTGTTGCATATAGGAAACTCACATAAATCCCTTGCCCCCCTTATTATCTACAACTAGTAGTAACACCCCGCGTTGCGGCGGGGGTGTAAAAGTGTGTATTTACACATCCACTCAGCTCGAAATCATGAAGTTACCACCATCACTGCCTTTGGTCGCTCCTTCCTTTTTTTGGAGTCACCAGATTTGCTTAATTTTTAAATAGAGGCTTCTTATGTATTTGACCTGAATTCAAAGGTATGGGTCTTATCAAACCCAGATATTTCTTAAACGGGTTATAACATCCCGTTAAATTAAAAACTAATCTCACCAAATATTTAATATAAAAATCCTATAAAGTAGGGATATACTAAAAATTAATATATGATTTATTTAAAATAGATATATATTATTTATAAATAAAAAACCAATTTTTATAGTAAAAAATAAATAAACGAGTCTTGGGTCTCATCAAACACATATAGTTTTTAAACCGGGCTATAACATATCATTTATTTGTGAAACAATTTATTATCAAACCATAAGTATATTATTAACTTTCATACAATAAAAAAAATAAAAATTCAAAAAATAAATAAATATTATAAACAAATAATATAAAACAACCCCCGTAATACGGGGGATAAAAACTAGTATATATATAAACAAAACCTTTAAAAACTCTATGGTTACATCCTATATTTTCTCAAGCCATCAGGTTTCTTTATGTGTAAATGGAGGCTTCTTATATATTAAAAAATATCTCATCAAATATTTGATATGAAAATCCTATAAAGTAGAGATACAACAAAAACTAATATCTAATTTTTTAATAAAGATATTATTTAAAATTAATAAACAATTTTATAGTAAAAAGTAAAACCTTTTTATCATCAAACCCTATATATATATTAAATTTTTTACAATAAATAAAATTAAAATCCAAAAAAATCTACAAATACAAGAAACGAAAAATGAAATACGGGGATAAAACGTAATACATAATATGTTATATACATTAGATGAATAACAAAGTTTGATGGCACAAGGTTTATATTGGTGTTTTCTTTTATATGTGTAGTTATTTTTTTTTTCCAGAAGATGTCAAAGGCAGATAGATGTAACACCCTACAAATTTCCATATCAATTTTGAATATTTAGGAAGTTGAGAGAATAGTTAATCATTTAGCTAAAGAAATATAGGAGCGACACGTGTCCTATGACCCATCGCCATAAAACGACACATATCACGTGGTGGCGACACGGAAGGACACATGTCAACATCTAATACCATGTATCCTCTGGAAGTAGCATGTGGCTAGTGACTAATCAAGTTAGCATGCCACATGTCAATACCAAATAACACGACTCATCACAAGAGTGACATGTTATAACATCCCGAAATTTCAAGATAATATTAATTATATTACTTAATAATAGAGGGAAAGTTTACTCGGGTTATCAGGAAATAAATAAAAGAATAGGAGTTGGTATGGGTCGGGATAGTGTCGGGTAATGGATGTGGGTTATGGACTTGGATTAATTGAGATGGGTTAAATAAGAATGGGATTTCAGGGATATAAATACCCCCAAAATCCCAACCATATCTTCATTTACATCTATTTCTTCACACACTCAAAACACACACATTCTAACCGATCAAGATTCGAAGCCGAGACCCGAGATTTTGTTGATAGATCTGAGTTGGTAAGGTAAGAACAAATCCAACAAAGCTAATATTACTGAAAATGGTTAGGATTGGATGGGTTAACCGGACCCGAAACCCAAACTGCCCAAATCGGACCCCTAAAACGTCGATCTTAGGCCGATTTGATGGTTGGGATTTGTAGGCGCCGATCATACGATTCCGTGGGTACCAAAATCGAGTTATTTGGCTAAGAAACGAAGGATTTATGGGCAAACAGATCTGCAGCGCGATAACTTCGCCTGCAAGATTAAGTTCGCCTGATGAACTTCGCCTTCAAGCGTAACTTCGCCTTCAAGCGTAACTTCGCCTAAGGATAACTTCGCCTAGGGCCAAGTTCGCCTAAGGATAACTTCGCCTGAAGCCAAGTTCGCCTAAGGATAACTTCGCCTGAAGCCAAGTTCGCCTAAGGTTTAACTTCGCCTGAAGCTAAGTTCGCCTGAGGTTTAACTTCGCCTAGAGCTAAGTTCGCCCGAGGTTTAACTTCGCCTAGAGCTAAGTTCGCCCGAGGGTTAACTTCGCCTAAAGCCAAGTTTGATTAGAAAATAAAGTATAAAGCGATAAGTTAAAGTAAGCTAATACTAGGCCACCAGATTAGATCAGACGAGTATTGATACGTGTAACTTGTACAGTCAGCCGAGCTCAGTTAAAGAAGGGATTTACAGCTACCAGAGAAAGAAGCAGAATTCAGGTGAGTTTCTAGCCCCATTTCCTTGTTATGTTTTCGGGGCTGTGTGCATACTCGATGTGAAGTGTGAATACACTTACCTTAAGTGGTAAGTGTATGCTATAGATGTTATACGAGGTATATATTTTATAATGCTTGTCGGAACGTGAACGATCTTCGGATATTGCACGCATCGCCAAGGATAGTGATTGCCAAGTGGTTGATAGTGTGTATGAATGTTGTGATGTGACTTGTTCACTACGTAAATACTAAACTAATATGAGTGTGACCAAGGCAGGTTGAGGTAGAGTGTGTTAGAGGTAGCAGGAGTCTAGTAAGGGTGTTAGTGGCATAGCGTGAGTGCGTGATAGGGAAAGCCTATACGTGCCTTCGTTATTAAGTGGCATAGCGTGAGTGCGTGGTAGGGAAAGCGTATACGTGCCTTCGTTATTAAGTGGCATAGCGTGAGTGCGTGGTAGGGAAAGCCTATACGTGCCTTCGTTATTAAGTGGCATAGCGTGAGTGCGTGATAGGGAAAGCCTATACGTGCCTTCGTTATTAAGTGGCATAGCGTGAGTGCGTGATAGGGAAAGCCTATACGTGCCTTCGTTATTAAGTGGCATAGCGTGAGTGCGTGATAGGGAAAGCCTATACGTGCCTTCGCTATTAAGTGGCGTAGCGTGAGTGCGTGATAGGGAAAGCCTATACGTGCCTTCGTTATTAAGTGGCATAGCGTGAGTGCGTGATAGGGAAAGCCTATACGTGCCTTCGCTATTAAGTGGCTAAGCTGTAGGGGTAATTAAGTGGTTAAACAGTGGCATGTTAGACAGCGGACTATGTGTCTTCGGATACGTATATATATTGTATGAAGTGGTTGTATGATAAGTTGCTTGATTAACTAGAACTCACTCAGCGTAGCTGACTTTTAGTATGCACGCAGGTGAGCTGATTATAGAGTTAGCATGAGGATGACACACGGCATGGATTGAACGGCTGGCATCTGAAGAAAGAAGTAAAGATGTTTTAAATATAAAGTTTTGTGTTATGGTATCAAAGAAAAGATTTAATGTTTTGTAACAAATGATTGATGTTTTATATTCCGCGAAAATTTTAATAAACTCTGATTTGAAGAACTGTGTTTATGAGTAAATCCGACGCTAAAGTAGGGTCACCGGGTTCGGGGCCTTACAAGTTGGTATCAGAGCATAAGTTCGAGAGATTTAAGCATCCTACATGCTTAGACTCGAACAGAGAATGGGATTTAAAATGAGAAAGAAAGAAGATGCCAGTTCAAGATAGCCATGTGTCACTCAAGCAAGCTCAGTAAAGGTAAAGTGTATGGTAAATGGTGTATGTTAATGTTGGCTTATTTGCTAAATGAAGAATGAGTGCAGGTTAGGGATATGATTAATTGATCTTAACTGATTAACTGTTTAAGAGTATAAACAAGCACAAGTGAAATCATGAAGGGAAGTATGTAGAACCTGAGGAGTAACGTAAATAGTTAATTACACTTGATCAACGTCATTAACTACTTACCTTACGAATCACGTGCTAAGTAATTCCTAGAGTGATAACATTTGTGTTTCCTTAGAGATAAGATAGATGACTGTTATAAAAGAGGCGGACACGAGAAGAATCTGAGGCAGAGCGATATACGAAAACAACATGACTCCAACTGCAAAAAGTAATGAAGAAGTCACGCTTGGAGCTTGTAGTCAGATATGCTAAGAGAGTTGCCAAATTGTCACAAAAGCATCAAAGGAAGCCCTTGGAAAGACGAGACGAGACTTGAAACATCGAGAGCCTCATGGACAAGCTACCTTAAATAGCTAATACACATGACCACCATTCGATGACTGCAAAGTCGGAGGTAAGAAGGGTAACACAGAAAACGAAGGCGATTCAATAAAGCGTGTAAATATAAGAAGTTTTCCTTTTATAGGGAATAAGTTAGGTTTCGGGGACGAAACCTCTTTAAGGAGGGAAGACTTGTAACATCCCGAAATTTCAAGATAATATTAATTATATTACTTAATAATAGAGGGAAAGTTTACTCGGGTTATCAGGAAATAAATAAAAGAATAGGAGTTGGTATGGGTCGGGCTAGTGTCGGGTAATGGATGTGGGTTATGGACTTGGATTAATTGAGATGGGTTAAATAAGAATGGGATTTCAGGGATATAAATACCCCCAAAATCCCAACCATATCTTCATTTACATCTATTTCTTCACACACTCAAAACACACACATTCTAACCGATCAAGATTCGAAGCCGAGACCCGAGATTTTGTTGATAGATCTGAGTTGGTAAGGTAAGAACAAATCCAACAAAGCTAATATTACTGAAAATGGTTAGGATTGGATGGGTTAACCGGACCCGAAACCCAAACTGCCCAAATCGGACCCCTAAAACGTCGATCTTAGGCCGATTTGATGGTTGGGATTTGTAGGCGCCGATCATACGATTCCGTGGGTACCAAAATCGAGTTATTTGGCTAAGAAACGAAGGATTTATGGGCAAACAGATCTGCAGCGCGATAACTTCGCCTGCAAGATTAAGTTCGCCTGATGAACTTCGCCTTCAAGCGTAACTTCGCCTTCAAGCGTAACTTCGCCTAAGGATAACTTCGCCTAGGGCCAAGTTCGCCTAAGGATAACTTCGCCTGAAGCCAAGTTCGCCTAAGGATAACTTCGCCTGAAGCCAAGTTCGCCTAAGGTTTAACTTCGCCTGAAGCTAAGTTCGCCTGAGGTTTAACTTCGCCTAGAGCTAAGTTCGCCCGAGGTTTAACTTCGCCTAGAGCTAAGTTCGCCCGAGGGTTAACTTCGCCTAAAGCCAAGTTTGATTAGAAAATAAAGTATAAAGCGATAAGTTAAAGTAAGCTAATACTAGGCCACCAGATTAGATCAGACGAGTATTGATACGTGTAACTTGTACAGTCAGCCGAGCTCAGTTAAAGAAGGGATTTACAGCTACCAGAGAAAGAAGCAGAATTCAGGTGAGTTTCTAGCCCCATTTCCTTGTTATGTTTTCGGGGCTGTGTGCATACTCGATGTGAAGTGTGAATACACTTACCTTAAGTGGTAAGTGTATGCTATAGATGTTATACGAGGTATATATTTTATAATGCTTGTCGGAACGTGAACGATCTTCGGATATTGCACGCATCGCCAAGGATAGTGATTGCCAAGTGGTTGATAGTGTGTATGAATGTTGTGATGTGACTTGTTCACTACGTAAATACTAAACTAATATGAGTGTGACCAAGGCAGGTTGAGGTAGAGTGTGTTAGAGGTAGCAGGAGTCTAGTAAGGGTGTTAGTGGCATAGCGTGAGTGCGTGATAGGGAAAGCCTATACGTGCCTTCGTTATTAAGTGGCATAGCGTGAGTGCGTGGTAGGGAAAGCGTATACGTGCCTTCGTTATTAAGTGGCATAGCGTGAGTGCGTGGTAGGGAAAGCCTATACGTGCCTTCGTTATTAAGTGGCATAGCGTGAGTGCGTGATAGGGAAAGCCTATACGTGCCTTCGTTATTAAGTGGCATAGCGTGAGTGCGTGATAGGGAAAGCCTATACGTGCCTTCGTTATTAAGTGGCATAGCGTGAGTGCGTGATAGGGAAAGCCTATACGTGCCTTCGCTATTAAGTGGCGTAGCGTGAGTGCGTGATAGGGAAAGCCTATACGTGCCTTCGTTATTAAGTGGCATAGCGTGAGTGCGTGATAGGGAAAGCCTATACGTGCCTTCGCTATTAAGTGGCTAAGCTGTAGGGGTAATTAAGTGGTTAAACAGTGGCATGTTAGACAGCGGACTATGTGTCTTCGGATACGTATATATATTGTATGAAGTGGTTGTATGATAAGTTGCTTGATTAACTAGAACTCACTCAGCGTAGCTGACTTTTAGTATGCACGCAGGTGAGCTGATTATAGAGTTAGCATGAGGATGACACACGGCATGGATTGAACGGCTGGCATCTGAAGAAAGAAGTAAAGATGTTTTAAATATAAAGTTTTGTGTTATGGTATCAAAGAAAAGATTTAATGTTTTGTAACAAATGATTGATGTTTTATATTCCGCGAAAAGTTTTAATAAACTCTGATTTGAAGAACTGTGTTTATGAGTAAATCCGATGCTAAAGTAGGGTCATCGGGTTCGGGGCCTTACACATGTGACGAATGGTGGTGATTGACGGTCCAACCGGGGATAGTTATAAATAGTGAGCATGGACTCCTCATTTGGGGCATCCCAAACACTTAATCACTTCCACTTTCTTGAAGTTCATGCCACCAAGTTGGAGTCCCGCTGTCACTCTAGAGTTTCGACGTTCCTTACCCCAATAGCCTACATATAGTCGAAATTACTGCGTGTTCGTCCTTACGCGTTATACCCATTTTAAGGTAAGAGTTATGTTTAAGATATTTCAACTCATAGCTTATAACCTAGCCGAAGGTATAGCCTAAACTTTGGAAAGTTTATAGATATATTTAAATTTTTTATATATAAATTTTACAAAAATAGACGTTTCTTTATTATTAAAAAAGATCAAGTTTTGCATATAAATGTTATTGTCAATTGACGTTCTTCTAAAGGAAGACACGTTAATTGTTTTATATATATAAAAGATAATTGTAAATAATTAATCAGAAAAACATGACGGGCATGTAGTAACTGGAGGGTGACAACACCGGTAGTCGAGTCTCTTGTCAAAGGAAAGCAATTCGTATAATTCCCAATCAACCGCGGGAGTTTACTTTTATGGAGAGCTTGATGGGAGTGTTCGAACCTATTAGGCCAAAGCATGATACACCAAACGTCATATGAACTAAAATGTTTTAAGTAATCAAAGTAATCATTTTGAATAAATAATGTTTCTTATAAAGGAGGAAACATAAAAGTTTTATAGACATGATTTCTTCTTGAGGAATAAACGTATAATTAGATGATTTCTTCTACATGAAGAAACGTCAATATTAAAATAGGATTTATAGACTAAAGATCTAAAGTAATATTTTAACAATAAAATATTCAATCAAGGTTTAAAGCTATTTAACTAGACTAAAGGTTTGAAGCTAGATCATTTGATCTAGATAAATTATTAAACTATTATTCTCGAACTATAGGTCCGAGGTAATCGTTCATCAAATACATAGAAGTTGTTAATTGAGCAACTCATCTAAAGGTGAATACTTCCATCTCTTTTATACTATTTAAATGAGTCAAAAGTTTACATGGGATTATAGATCTCTAAAACTTTAGTATTCGCTGGCTCTCAGGCTAGATATAAGTGTGTTTGGATCCATACATATGTGGTCAGAGGGTAGGCATACCCCATCCACGCTTAGCGTCATGTCCCTACTCATTGAGCCGGTCTATAGGGCCGTTAGGGCTTGACTATGTGATATATTTGGTACGCCGATCTATAAGGTTGTTGAGTTGTTACGATTGAAGCTATACGTTTATATAAATGATTTTGTGTCAGCATGTTCACCGGCAATTGTCGCTGACATGTTTTATAAAACAATTTTACAGGTAATCAGTATAAAGGTGTAGTAGAAGATAGAGGATATGGCCGTTAGACGCATCTGATGGCTCGGTTTGGTTTTAATTATGTAAAAGATGTAAATTAACGTTTAATCACTTTCAATGTTTTGTAAGACAATACCCGGTATTTAATTCCTAAGTTTTCTATAAATGAATATTTTAATCAAGAAAAGACTTCCGCTACGCAAACATACTTTGATGCTTTTCAACACAGGTACCAACTATGGTCACACGCCTAGGCCCATGGATCCCGGTGTGACAGTAGACCATTGAGTGAGCGAGCTGGGTAGTTTGCCGATGCACGTAAATTTTGTGTAAGGCCCCGATTCTGGTACCCTACTTTGGTGTTGGATTTACTCATAAACACAGTTCTAAATCATAGTTAAATAAAACTTTCGCGGAATAATAAAAATCAACCATTCATTACAAAACTTTCAAATCTTGTCTTCAAAAGCATAACACAAAACATAGTATTAAAACATCTTGACAATTCGTTCTTCAGATGCCAGCCTCTTCAGTTCATGCCATGCGCTCCCTCAAGCCAGCTGCTATAATCTATTTACTCACGTGCATACTTAAAGTCAGCTACACTGAGTGAGTTCTAGTTAATCATATAACATACATTACATTCACATACTTCATACATTGAGGTTTAACCTTCTTTTATGCATACATAAGTATATATATCTTCATTCTTACCTTCTTACTTTCTGTCTTTCATACTTTTATATCTTATCTTACTTTACATATATAATTATGCGTTCCTAAGAGCCTTTTTCCCTATAACCTCTCGGATATTATAAGGGTCTGGTCCCTATCCTCTCAGATATTATAAGAGTCTGGTCCCTATCCTCTCAGATATTATAAGGGTTTGGTCTATATCCTCTCCTTTTACTCATACCTTCATATATATATTTCTTCATACTATCATTCATACAATTTCATACATACCCTTTTATATCATTCATACATACTTTACAAAACATGAACATAACATACACTTACCACTAAAGGTAAGTGTATTAATTAATCATATTGAGTATGCACACAGCCCAACAAGAAAATGGGGCTAGAAAATCACCTGTAAGCAAATTCTTTCTGAATTTACGATAATGCCCTTATTGAGCTGTGCACGGATAACTGTGCATCAATTAACAAGCATCACTTAACTACTCTTAATTATATCGTATTTCAAAGTCGTTTCCCGATTTAGACGTTACCTTTCCTTATTACTTAATTACTTAATTTTAGCTCATGTATCATATAAATCCAAATCTATCATTTACGTACGTATACGATATTTATCTTTCATTTATTTGGAAAAATCATTCAAGCCCGTATAAGTTTTTAGGCGTGTAAGTTATTTTCAACGTATAAGTTGCTCCAGCGTATAAGTCATGCATACACACATACATATACGTTTTATATACATACACGCTACATTCATTCATATATGGTGTACACATATACGTTGTATTCATATACATATACGTTGCATGTACATATACGGTGCATACATACACGGCGCATGTAGTTATGTGCTACATATGTATATACGGCGTATATGCTCACACGTACACGGCGTATATGCTTATACGGCGTATACTTATGCGCCTTATACGTATACACCTTATGTTCATACCAGCTTTCTCATTTCGCGTTTTCAAGGTTTTTCTTCGATTTCTGTGTCGTCAGCCGCCGTTAACTACCATGGTTGGCTGGACTTTGATCGTTTATAACCTAGGTAGCTTCGGAGTGTCCAGATTTGAGCTAAGGTGACCCTTAGGCTCGTCTTTGGTTGATTAAGCACCTGAATAAAGCTAGATCTAGATTCAAACGACTCATTCCGCATCCCGGGGCTGCTGTGTCGGCTTTTAAAATGTTGGGCCAACTGAGATAAATGATTTTTTTACTTTCAGTTGGTCTTGAATCGTTGAATGGGATAGTGTAGAGAGTGTTTGGCTTAAGTGTGTGTTTTTGATGGTGTAGGCTAAGGTGTAAAATGATGGAGATGGAAAAGATTTAGGATTTAAGGGGTATTTATACTCCCTAAGCTCATGGACCTTAGGTCCATCTTCATCTTAAGTCCATAATTAATTTTGCCTACCATCCTATTATCCTTATTATTATATATTATTTCTCTACTAACTCAAATTAATTCTTTCAACGTAATAATATATTAAATATTATTCATAGAAATTTCAGGATGTTACATTTTGGAGGCCAAAAATTATATCATAACTATATATAATTATATAAATAAAAGCTCTCCAAGATTTCAAGTCGCACCACCCTTTTTCTCCAACTACCACATGTCTCCATTTGAAAATAAAGGCCTCTCATTAATGATCCTAAGATTGAAAATTTGCGGGCTGTGGGTCGGGTTACGGATTTGGTATGGTCACGGTTATCTTAAACGAGAAAATAAAACCAATCTAAAACCCTAATTTTATCTCCATGATCATGGTCGTCGAAGTTCCGAAACAGAACCCTTTGATACAGAAGATCGCCAAGGTTTTCAGCGAAGCTAAAGCATCTCAAGCATCTCATATTAGCAAGCTCAAAGAACTCTCCGGTCTCCGTTATTCCCCACAATTCTTCACCACTTTCTCCAAAACCCTAACTCCAATCTTCACTTTCCACTCAAACGAATTGTTCAATTTATTGTTGTTTTTATTATATAGGATATCACGGTGAATGAAAAACGTACTTTTATTAAAATGGAAAATGCCTTTAAATACATGAACGAAAATAACAAACATACTAGTAATAAGGAAACCAATTAACGTATAAGTTGATAAAATAAATGATAAGGAATCGGTACTCCAAAGAGTTCTTCCAATCATGTGCTTATTCTTTATTAAACCCAACATAAACGGAAACAAACTCCAACTAACGAATTTCTCATTCAAACCACTCAGACCTTAACTTAGTCTCTCAAACCCTCCCTCAAACATGACATGTCTTTCATGTCTAGTTTGTCTACAATTGAACAAACACCCAACTAATCCCTTAACCTCATAAATACTTCTCGATGAACTGGTTTGGTTAGGATATCAGCTATTAAATCTCGGGTTCAAAAATACTCTAATTCAATATAACCTTCACTTACCAAATCATGTAGAAAATGAAATCTGACTCCAATGTGCTTACACCTTCCATGAAAAACTAGATTCTTGGATAACTTAATTTTTGATGTGTTGTCACATTTGATCATAGCATTAGTCTCCACCTTAACACCAAGCTCTTCCAACACACCTCGAATCTATACAACTTGACAAACACATGTTGCAGCTGCAATATACTCAGCCTTTATGGATGACAAGGCCACAACACTTTGCTTCTTAGAGGACCAACTTACTGTTGCATCATCCCATAACAACAAATAGCCGGATGCACTTTTTCTATCATCATTATCACTTGCAAAATTACCGTCGGATGCAGGAGCATTGATGATATCTTTTAATTTTGTTATTTTTATATTTTATTGTTTATTATTATTTTATTTCCATGTTTATCTCATTTTCTTTTAGCATAAATAGCATATTAGGATTTCTTGTTTAGTTAGTTTTTGATTGATTTAAAATACAAAAGAACTTTGTTCTATGAACCTTTCATTCGTTTAGTCGTCTTTGATTATCATGAGTGTCTTGAGCCATTGATCGCTTCCAAAACAGCATCAGTTCGTATCAAATCTTTTAGTTCTCAAATGGCTCGACGTGAGGATGAATACTTTCTTGCTTGTAGATTCGACGACAGAGGCAAGGACAGAAGTATGTTTGATGCACGTTCCTATAGTAGATATTGGTATTCTACTAGCAGAGTCGCCGCCAGAGGCAGCAGTGGAATCTATCTCGACCCATGGGATCTTGAAGAGTTCAAATGACTCCGACAACGAGTTCAGGATCCTGAAGACATTAAACGACTCTGACATATCGAACGCCTCCGAAAACAAGTCCGCGATATCAAGTTACAACGGGATATGCGCAAGGCGGAAACCAAGTCGGGCACCATTGTCTGGGACGAAGGTGGCGACGGAAAGTGATCGATGTCAAAACGTCAATCAAAAATGCTTATAAAATACCTTTACTAGCTAGGGCAAGTAAGGTGTCGAATCCACAGGGAATCAGTGGAACTCAAGTTTTATTATAAAAATACTTAAAAGTGGACAAACGATGTCAAGCGGTTTAAAAGAGTAGTTTGTAAACAATTATGTGAAAATAACCAAACTCCAGGGTTCGGGTTTTGCAGCAAGTTAGGAAAATGATAAACTTCTTTGGACGGTTTCTTATAAAATATATAAATCAAAAGACTTAATGATTGACTGTGTTGATCGTCAGAACTGAATCCGAACAATTGACACGGCTAAATGAAAATCTATTTGATAATCGGTTTTACTTATTGAAACACAAAATCAATAATATGGTTAACGATAAATGGGTCAATGACGAAAGAACTTAATCCTAATTGTTGATGACCACAAATCAATTAACTGACAAAAGATTAAGTAATCAATTAATAAAAACCGTTTAAGCACAAAAGTAAACACAAAGAAATGATCAACCGAATGATTAATCAATTACAAATCCAAAGTTAAAGTATAGAATAACAAGACCTAAATCGTACACCCGGAGATGGTTATGAAGCCTTTAGCCTAGTATCTCGATCTTCATACTCTTGATGATTGTGTTAGAGAAAGTGTTCATGGATCAATCTTGTGATTAGGATGAGTGTTGGTGGTGTAAGATCACCTCCAAGAAGTCCCAAAACTGAATAATATTGAATCAATTCAACCTTAGGGTTTAATGGCTTTGTATACGGAAGAAAATCACCAAAATTCCTTTTTCCGTCAGACTAGACCGTAAGCTACCGTCTGGCCACCGTAGCTTACGGTATGTGAACCGTAGCTTACGGTTAAGCCATAAGCTACGGTTTTGTTTACTCTGATTTACGGGCATCACCAGACCTTAAGCTACGGCCCGGAGAGCGTAGCATACGGCTGGTCCTTCTCCAAAACCTTGTTTTCTCGTTCTTATTGATTCTCGAACGTCCCGTTAAGCTCCCGATCGTCTCTCTTCGTATAATCTCGATTCTTTCATCCTTAAATACTCCAAATGAGCTCCGATTAAGCTCCGTTAATCTCCTCACACCTGTAGCCATAAACACATTCAAAGTAATTGTGTTCACAATATATATAACTAATTAAAATACACGAATTTAAACACTTAACACACATATTTTTACCCACACATCAGAAAGCAACATCTGTTTGGCCGTCACACACCCTGGTTCTATGAACCGATGTATCAAGAAGAGTGTTTACCAGAAGACTAACCTAGATTCGATGAAGACAGAATTGATTTCGAAGAAGAAGAATATTCGGTTGTGCAAAATATTCTTAACGGAGTTACGTTGATGAATCAATGTCCAAGATTTGCAATATTGCAATGTGCAAAATATTCGGTGTTGCATAACCAAATATTCTGCTTCATCGAAAACAATTATGTCTTCATCGAATATGGGTTTTTCTTCCGATAAACACTCTTCTTGATAGATCGGTTCATAGAACCAGGGTGGTGACGGCCAAATAGATGCTACTCTCCGTCGCCACCTACGTCCCAGACGATGGTGCTCGACTCTATTTCCGCCTTGCGCATCTCCCATTGTAACTTGATATCAAGAACTTGTTTTCGGAGCCATTTGATCTCTTTAAGATCCTGGACTCGTTCTCGGAGTCGTTTAATCTCTTCAAGATCGTGGACTCGTTGTCAGAGTCGTTTGATCTCTTCAAGATCCCATGGGTCGGGATAGATTCCATTGTTGCCTCTGGTGGAGACTCTACTAGTAGAATTCCAATCTCTACCGTGGGCATATGAATCAAGCATATATTTGTCATTGCCTCTGTCGGCAAATCTATGAGCAAGAAACTATTCATCCTCACGTCGAGCCATTTGAGAACCAAATGCTTTGTTACCAACTGATGTCGTTTTGAAAGCGATCAATGACTCAAGACACTCATGATAATCAAAGACGAATAAAAGAACAAAAGGTTCGTAGAACAAAGTTCTTTTATATAATAACTCAATCAAAAACTAACTAAACAAGAAACCCTAACATGCTATTTATGCTAAAAGAAAAGGAGATATACATGAAAATAATATAACAAAAAAAATCAATCAATCAATCAGTCATACTCAGTGAAGTCCCACCAACAGCAAAGCTATAGGTAGGGTCTAGGGAGGGTGGTATGTAAGCACACCGTACCTCTATCCAAAGGGATACAGAGGTGGCTTCTAGAAAGACCCTCAGCTCTAAAATACATATGTACGAAGCAATCAAAGGAAATCAAAGTTCAACAGTAATAATAATAATAATAATAATAATAATAATAGTAATGATCATAATAATAATAATTGTAGTAATAATAATAATAATATATATGAAAAGAATATACTAATACTATATATATGGGAAGAATAATACTAATACTAATACTAATACTAATACTAATACTATTTATGTGACCAAAAAAAATAATATAACAAAAAAATAAACTATAAAATACAAAATTCAAAGATATCATGACGCTCCTGCATCACTATCAGTATACACTTACAGATTTACTTCACCTCCTCTTTTATACCATAATCCATAATCCAAAGTCCCCTTTCAAATATCTAATAATTTTCTTGCAACATAGTGCACTGTAGTAGGTTTTGACAGAAAATGACTTATTAGACTGACAATATACTGTATGCCAGGTCTAGTGTATGTAAGATAGATCAAACATCCAATAAACTGCTTGAACACGGTGTTATCCATCTGCTCTCCTTCAACTAGTTTCAGCTTACAACCCGACACTTTCAGATTCATGACCGCATTACACTCCAACATATTAAAGCGGGCCAACTTCAATGCAAAGAAAATACCTTTATAATCTTGCCCAAGTCTGTCATCTCAAGTTCATTTTCATGGACTCTTTGAATGCATTTATCATCTCCTCATTGTCTCATATGAATATTAAGTCATCAACAAAAATATTCACAAGAAGTCTCTTACCACAATAATTTTCTTTAATGAATAATGTAAGCTCATACGTGCTTCTTTTGAACCCCTCTACCATAAACTAAGCCTCTATACGATTGAACTAGGCTCGGGGGGGCTGCTTCAGACCATATAACGCCTTATTTAGTTTATAATCCTTGTGTTCATTGTTCTTTACAACATACGCATACAGCTGCTGAACATAAATTTCCTCCTGTAACACCCCATGTAAAAAAGACATCCAACTGGTATAAGTTCTAGCCACATTAAGAAGCAATAGCAATCCTCATTCGTATCGTATCCATCCTTGCTACGGGTGCATATTTCTGAAATCTGAATGATCTACACCATACTGTTGCACGTATCCTCGAGCAACCAGCCTTGCTTTGTGCTTCTCTATATCACCCTTCTCATTCAATTTAGTTTTAAAAGCCACCTGACACCTATACATTTAACACCTTTTGTCATATCAACCAGGCTTCAAGTTTTATTTCTTTCTATAGCCTCTGTTTCAACCTCCATTACCTTTCTTCATTTATCATCTTTCATGGTATCCTCAAACTTTATTGGATCTTGATCTTCAATCACAACATTCACCTGATCTTCACTATCATATTGCAAGTTACTTCCCGTTACATAATATTACAAATAAGTTGGAGGTCTTCTCACTCTTCCATCCCTAGTTCTAGTAGTTCTAGGACCCGGGATTAACACTTTCAACTTCATTATCATCAAGTTGATCTTCATCATTCTCATCCTGAACTTCTACTTGTTCATCCCAATGTCAAGTATTTTTTCTCCTGCTATTTCCCTTTAACCAAGCCCCAATCCCAAGCCTTATGTTCTTCAAAAACAACATCCTTGTTGATGACTACTTTCATGGTTTGTGGATCAACCAATAGGTAGGATTTTGTTTCTTCACTAACACCAGTTAGCCCACATAAATGGCTATGATCATCAATTTTATTTCCTCTTTCTTTTGGTATGTGAAGATGTGCAATCGACTCAAAACCCTGAAGTGATCAACAGTAGGCTTGGATCCACTCCAAGCTTCTTCAGATGTTATAGTCGAATTTGCCTTGATAGGGGTTCTATTCAAGACATAGAAAGCCCACATTGGTGCCTCAGCCCAAAACATTTTAGGCATATTTTTAGAAGCTAGCAAGGAAAGGATCATACCAATAACCGTTCTATTCTTTCATTCGGCTACATCATTTTATTGAGGTGTAAAGCTAGTTGTTAATTGCTTCTTTATCCTTTTTTTCTTGCAAAACTCAACAAATTCCTTGAATATACACTCTCCTCCTCTATTTGTTATAAGGCATTTAATAACTTTTCCACTTTCGATTTCAACTTTACACTTAAACTCTTTAAACTTATCTAAAGTTTGAGACTTCTCAGATAACACAAACACCCAACCCTTTCAATTAATCATCGATAAAACTTAATATATATCATTTACCTGTATTGGATTGAGGAGTGATGGATCCATAAATATCCGAGTGAATTAATTGAAGTACATCATCTGCTCACCGCTTAGATTTCTTTGGAATGGCTTCACGAGTCTGCTTCCCAATCAAACGCGATTCACACACGGTTTTATCAACTTCCAAATTTGGAAGATCACGAACCGTATTCTTTTTCTGCATCTCTTCCATGTAAGTCTTGCTAATATGCCCCAATATTTCATGCCAAAGTCTTCCTACATCATTATCATCACTTGTGTAATTGCACCCATCATCTTTGACTACTAGACCCTGTTTCATCCTCATTGAGAGAATACATTCTATTTTTGCTCATGTTATTTTGAAATATCAAACCTTTCTCTTGATGATATACCTTGCATCTGTTTGATTGAACCCATTTTGCTAAACTTGTCCTATGCTCAAAAGGCAAGTTTTCAAGTCTAGAATGTAATAAACAGTGTTGATCACATACTTGCTTCCATTTAGACTTAGCTTCACATTTCTCGTGCCTCTTACATTCATCCTTGTGTTATTGTCCAACTTGATTGTGGTAGAAAAATTTAGATCAAAACTGATAAACTTTTCTTTAAAACACCACACATGTGGTTCGAGCATTCGAAGTCAATAAACCACATGTAATTCCTGCTTTGATAACCATTGTGAGCCATGAACACACTCTCATCTACATCATCCAAACGCATAATCTCCTCGTTCTCATCAAAACCAGCAAAGTTGGCCGTCCTTGAGTTACCACACTCATAAGAGAAGTGTCCCAACTTGTGGCAGTTGTAACATCCATTTTTTTCTTTATTAAATGAGGATCGACCACGGCCATCGCCTCTTTCTCTTGGACTCCCACGGCCCCTTCTTCCACCACGGGCATTGGATCCTTCACCATCTTCCATCTTTAGGACATGTTCATCGACTTTTTCAGCCCTTTTGAATTTCTGCTCATGAACAACAAGAGAGCTTTTTAGCTCATCGACTTTCATCTCCTCAATATCGT